>NW_026853643.1:0-60247 GCF_026571515.1 Ruditapes philippinarum | reverse complement strand
CAATGCTGTTTAATCTGATCTGTTTCAGTAAATACAATCATATTCGGTTTTTTACATTCGCAAAGGCAATTTCATATGAAAAAAAAAAAAAAAAAAAACAACAACAAAAAAAACAAATAAAAACATAATTTTTGAACTAGTAAATCTAGAAATGCTTCGAATCAACACAATTTAAATTGAAACGAAAATATAGAAAACTTTAACAAGAATTACTCCCGTTTTGAAGGCAGTAAAATGATAATAATAACCTTGTGTTTTCTTAATTATAAATGAATTGTAATCTCTATTTCAGATGATGATAATAACAATACCGTGACGATAGCAATCGCAATTTCTGTGACAGCACTAGTTATTGCATTATTTGCGATAGGGATGGTTTGGTACAAGAAATGCAGGTATATAAAGACATATTTATGAGATCTAATATATTAACCCTGCCTCTATCCCCAATAAATTTGTATTTGAGCGTCATTTCTAAAGCCGTGAACATGTACTGAAAAAGAAAGACACTCCTTAATGTTACGAAAACGAAAACCTCTTGTTGTTGTACTGAAAAAGGAAGACACTCACTTAATTTTATGGAAAAAAACTCTTGTTGTTTTTATAACCAGGGAGCTTTTGTCTTTGTCAAATAATGCTTTAGAAAGGTTTCTGAACTGCTGTAATTAACTGAAGTAATAAAGAATGTGAGACTCAAAAATTAACATTAATAACAGCTTTGTCTAAAAATTTTTATTTTGTTTTTATTTATTTTCTTGGCAGACAAAAGACATAGATTGATTGCTCAACCGAAAATCTAAGAGTCGAATCAGGTCGGAAAAGGTTTACAAGAAGTGGCCGCGGGTGGCCCACTCCACCATCTCCAACGGTTACAGCAATGTCAGAATTTGATCCAGAGAGGTAGTGACAGCAGTCGGACGCCTGGACCACATGTCAGAGTGTCGTCTGCTAATAGCATAAGAATAGATTATCAAAGCCCTCAGCCTTACGAAGCAGGTTTACTAGTATATACAGAAAAAAGATTTGACATTGTTTGATAACACATATGCCGTTATTAACGACTGTCTCCCTAGGAAAAAGTAAACAATTAAAGTGAAACAGTAAGCAATTAAAGAGAAAAAGTATACAATTAAAGAGAAACAGTAAACAATTCAAAAGAAAAGTAAAGTTAACAATAAAAGTGAAAAAGTGAACAATAATAGATAATGGACCCTAATGGTCAGACTATCGTATTGATTGTACATAGACTTACAGAAACAGAAATGGCCTATAACAGACGTTAAAGTTTAGTTTTCATCATGGAGGTGTGATTTGTCTAGGAGAATGAAATGTTTTACACATGAATCTTGTTATATAGGGTTTCTCGCAAAATGACTTCAAAGAGGATTACCCCCACCACCTACACCCAGGACTATTATTATTATTATTAGCAGTAGTAGTAGCAGTTCTAGAATTATTTTATATAGTTTACAAAGAGACTCCCGTGTCCAGTTTTATATGTGTTTTAGTTATTAGTCCATTGTACATGTGCCGACTGAGTATGATATTTTTCTGTGTTATATATTTTTTTTGTTTACAATTGTTGTGTTTTCATCATCATACATTATGCATTTAGGAACAGTACTAGTAAATGATTCCATTATACATGTATACAATCAAATCTGTTTTGAAATCAGAGACTTTGCAGTCCAGTTACTTCATAAGTTCTGATAATTGTAAAATAATTGTCATTTTGTCATATGAAGCTATACCTAATGAAATATTTTTATAAAATTTATCAACGGTAGAGTAATATTATTTTCATAATCTTACTGTCGATTCTTGAAAGAATTGTAACACAAAATGTCGTTGTTACTTAACACACATGGATATTGTACGTTACCATAACAAAATATTCCGGAACAAATATTAGGTTGGTATTTGAAGTGATGTTATACCTTTCGGCAGTAATTTAGTGTAGGCGCCAAAACAAAAATATTTCTGTAATACTTGAATGTATATTGTAAACTTTAAATTTGTAATTTTCAGTTGTAGATATATAGCTTCATGCTACTTCTCGTTAATTCCATATTCTTTTGCTTCGTTTACATTAATAAGACATTAAATGCATTCTACAAAAGCTCGTCTTCTGAAAAATTTGTTTTTCTATACACTTAGATATGCTTTTTTATTTTATACAAGTCCACGAGCAGGTGTTCAACACAAGCTTAAATATTACTAAAATACTTCAAATTCGAAAAGCAAAACTTCAAATGCTTCAGGGTAAGGTTCTCTTGTACACAATTAAAAAAACAAAAACACCCGAGACGACCGAACTAAAGAACCAAACACGATTGCCGGACGTTTAGTTTTAGTAATGTAGGTAGGCGTGTTCTTTCTCGGTCAGGATGTTCACAAATTCAGGTGGAATGGAATATTTCATTTCACCTGTGCAGTTGTTCCGTGCATTTTGATTGTTCAATCTACTACGGTAATTAAATCCTTTATTTTATTGATAAAAATGAATGCCTTCTTTTTGTTATAACTGTACTTCTTTTCATGCACAGATTTTGTAAGATAAAAAAGTCACAGAGGAAGTGACACGTCACTTGGACTTTTCTTTCGAAATGTTCAACCAAACAAAATTCCAAAACGAAAACTGTTTTTGTTTCATATTTGTTTGGGGTTTCCTTTTAGATTAAAAGAATTAAATTAGCTGGAAAAAATCATCAGACGGAACCAAACACTTATTGTTTTAGATTAACTCCGATACGATGTATGGTTTATTTAAGTCTGTTTTTCATATTTAAAAGCGAAACCTTACTAATTATTTACAAGTGTAACTTACAAGTAAGTTAACAATTTTCAAATTATAAGTTCATTTATTGTCTTTAATTTAACGGGTATGGTTTTGCGATCAACACATGCGAGTGAATAACAGTTTAATGAATTCGCGCTGCCTCCTACATTGAAAAAAATGTCACATAATGAAACGTCAAGAGGATTCGTTCATCGAATGCTTTGTTTAATATTTTATTGGAAGCTGTACATTTTAAACAAGCGTCATACACCTACACACTTGTTTACTTGTCTCTTAGTATTGAAAGATGTGTGGATTTCACACATGTGACAAAGTAATATATAAAAAGCCAATATACACAAAACTAAAAGTACATTAAATGTGTCCGTCAGTGTTTAGGTACAAGTGATTTGAAGACGACAAACTTAACCATGGAATCCCCTCGGCAAACACATACATTGAGGTGAAATCAGCAGTCCCAATAATTGATGAACTGGGAAAGAGGGGGAATCCATTTAAAGTTTAATTTTCAAATTCACCTTAAACGTAGTCTTTGTTAAAGAATGCCTTGCTAGCTGTTGCTTAATCAGCGGTGAATCTGACAAGAAGCGCACGCGATTTCTGGCCTTTTGGTGGCGCGAAGAGGATCTTCTATGTGTCTCCTACGAAAGGAATGTGAGGGAAAATTCGTCACTTAAATGTAGCGAAACGAATAAAAAAACAAAACCTGCTCATTCCCAGAAAATACGCAAACATGTTCATGTTTAACAATCACACAACAGGAACATGTTGAGACATACAAAACCACGGACACGGATAAAAATGAGTATGATACCATAGGTGATTCGGATATGTATGTAATTGTAACGACCAAGGAAACGACTCAGACAAGGACAAAACATAACAGTCATATATGATGACGAGACTGAAGATCTGTGGAAAAAAATATCGGCACAAAAATTCGTCAGCGGCAGAATATGAGATGAACGCGAAATATTACATTGAACCGGAGAGCTTAACAGCGAATTTTGCTAGGAGGCGTGTATTCCGATACTTGTAGGAAGACAATGACAAAGCTTTTCAACGATATTATTCTGTGGATCAATGCTTGTATTTCTGGTCCAATTTATAAGGTACTAAGAAAATATTTTGAGTCTCAGGGTCTTTCGTTATTGTCGTCTATGAGCTTAATAGTTCATTCACAAAGATATTACAGATTATTTCATCCTAGCAATAACGCCGCTCTTTGCAAGACTTTTAAACACTCTTGTTGATTCGCTTGCTTTTATACAGCTAGTTTACGGAATGCCAATGGTTCTATTCAGGTGGTGTCTGCCCGTGTCAAAAATAAGACAAGGAGGAGAACTACTCCACAACTTACATGACTTAAGCTTGAAAGTCCCCATCTACTGTGTTGGTGCGTAACACTTAAAATATCAGCTTACTTAGTTGTTATCCCTAAGACTTGAACACATCAATACGATTTATTACTACTATATTGACGATATATATATGAAGAGCATCAGATGATAATGCCCGGTTCGAAGGTCAAGGACAGTTAAAATTATTATAATAAAAAGGTAAGTATTTATACTTTTATCTAAACATTATGACAATTTTTAAACTCTGTGATCGATTGAAGCTGTTCCAGGCAATGTACATCAGCAAAATAAAACTGGTTTGATTTTGGCAAACTGCTTTTGCATCAAAGAAAATGAAGGTAGAAATGGGACCAATCGCTCAAAATTACAAAAATGTTCACATAATTTGAGGTAGTTGTGTAAAAAAATACATAATTGTCCGATCAATGATTGTTCAACTGTTTAAAAAACAATCATACATGTTAATTGGTAATGTTTTGCTATATAAAAATTACTATTAGTCAAACATTTTTCTGAAAATACTAAAACCATTTGTTCGTCGTCCATGTAAGTGTGTCAAAAAGTCTTCAACCGCCAGCAATTGAAAAAAATGGGTTGCAATTCACATTTGTAAAAGTTCTTCCCTTGCACAATTTCATTAAATATTGCAAGCAAATGACGGATTTAAGAAATGAGAAATGAATAAGTATATTGGCAAAATTTATGAAGATATAATTGTATCAAGAGATGAAATGACGCAATAATTGAACAAAGATTATTTCCCTTGTACTCATGAACAAACGTTGCATTGTGGATGTTATCTGTGTACTCTGCGATGTCATTCTTCAAATGTCTCAGCCACGTGCGGAATAAACACACTTGAGTAAGTCAATATATTTCGGGACCTAGTTTATAAGATTGTAAAATTTTGCTCGTAAAGATTTATGAAATATATCGTATATGTTATACTTTCATTGCAAGCTTTCCAACAACAACTATTTTCTTATTTCAAATAGTTAATTTACTAATATGTATTATATTGAATGAACTTCACAGAAAATGTCTCTTTGTACCAAAAGTGAAGTAACCTAGTCCAGCAAAGAAATAACTATGCATAAATGACATTATCAGATTTAAACAGTCAATAAAAAGTTAAACAATATATTTACAATACTCAAGATAATAACGATAGCAATTATGAATAAATATTTTTGAATTTCATATTTGTCACATATATCATATTTTGTGAATGTTCATATTTAACAATAGATAAATAACTTGTTTAAAAACAGAATACAGTGTTTTTTAGATCAAGAAGGAGAAAAGGGGGAATTAGTGAAAAATCGGTCGGTATGTAACATATTAATTAGTAAGAGTCATGCAGTAGCGGAGTGATAAATGTCCTGTCAGAATCTATTATGTGAGAAACCTATCTAGTTAATTTGCGGAAGGTTGGTGGTAAACCAAGGTGCTCGCTTGAAGTCTAAAATATTGAATGCAAAAAAGTACAGGTCTTCTGCGAGCAGTAGGTCACCATAGGACTATTATTGTGTCGGTGTGTAAAATCTAATTAAAGAAAGACACTTTTGAACAAACGAAGTTGAAACTTACTACATATTGTGTTATCATTTGCTTCCTTTAATCAAAATAATTCAGTTTTGTACTCCTTGGTTACTACGCACTAATTAAATTGAACGCTTGTCACCTTGTCAACGTGCCATGGTGTCAGACAAGGAAAAGTAAGGTGGCTGTTGGTCCTTAAACTTCCTATAAGTCGATACGATCCAAATAGATTGTTTTCACTTAAAAAATAATTGATGTTAGTCCTAATGCTTTATTAACTTTTACAAGTAAAGTTTAATTCATTAGGGTTTGCCTTGAAAATTAAAACTGTCTGAATTTCAGTGGTTAAAGTTAAGTATGTTTTTTTATATCATAACTTTTCAGTTTGCTAAAGGTATTATTGAAATTGAATTTGAATTGTAATTGGTTATTTTCATTTCATTTATATTTAGCACCCTGGACGATTTGGAGAGCCACGTGAAATAGGTTTGGCATGTCTGTTTTTATCAACAGACGCCACTTTCACAACTGGTGCAGAACTTATGTGCACCGGAGGATATAAAATTGGATATGGTGTAAAATAGAGCTTTTTAACTCATTTCCGGTAACAATAAATGAGTTTACCTTTTCATGAGATTGTTTTGTCACTCTACCAGTGTATAATTGTGTACGATCGTGTCAAATAAAACGCAGATAGTTGAACATTTCAGATTCGGTTTAATTTTAAAAAGGAAACTTCACATTGGTCATAGCTGTCGACGAAGGAGCAAAAGCGATGGATAAAAATGGCGTCGAGCTTTCTTTCGCAAAGGCACTAAAAGTACTTTGAACAAATGATTGTCATAATGAGATGATGCACACTGCGCAAAAAACAGGATGTTTATTTTAAAGTCAAGGTCATACCTAAAGGTCGGCCAAAGGTTAAAAAAATACTTCAACAGGGAATATAACCTTCCTTCTGCATGTTTCGTAAATTGTTTTCTGGGCGTATTTCTTTTTTTTATATATATATTTTGCCTATTTTCTGTTTAGAGTGCCCCAGTTGATTTGTGTAAACATTTTATTTCATTTTCTTATTTGCTTTTATTGTAACTCATTGGAGCACCTTTAAAAATACTATAAAGGCAGAAAAACAAAACAAAACGAAACGAACACGTTGGATTGTTTTGTTTTAATAAACATAAACAATAAAAAACATGTACATACGATTGCTCTCAATCCGTCACATGGTAAAATTTCAATAAAAATGCCTTCTTCAAATGCGTTAAAGACATCAAACATGCATCAAAATTCACTGAAAGTACCGGAGAAGACACACTCAACTATTATAATTCTGGATGACTTAACCAAATTAGAAATATGGTTAAATATAAGAAATATGTAATTAATATCAGAAAATAAAAATTGAGTTGTCCACTTTAGCGCATAAATATATGTTGATTAAACATTGACTGAATTTTTTTAATTGAAAACCAAAGGTTGTGTTAAAAATAATACACAACAAGAAAGTTTAGAGGGATTGTTTCATGAAACAGACTATGACATATGTGATGTGTGAGAAGACAATCCCAACTATGTTATGTTAAAAGTTATAAAAACTTGACAAGAATAAGCATTAAAATATTGATGCCAGAGTTACAAACCTTGTCATATGTGATACAAGTGATTCGAAGTTAAACTATTTAATAAAATGTTTAATGAATTACCTAAATAATAAGAATTTTTTTTATCAAATATAATCATTTTAGACACAACAGATTCTAAAGGCATAATTCCTGAAATACAGATGCTAGATTTATGACCCTTATTAGGTGAAATTTTGACAAAAATAAGTATAATTAATTGTTTAAAATTTTTAAATACACATGTATGTTTGTAACACATTTGTATGTAACATTTTCTTCAAATAGATAGATAACTCTTGAAATTATAAAAGTACATGCAGATATGTGTAAAATAGTAACAATTTGCTAGTGAATACTATCTTCAAAGGATAGATAACTCTTGAAATCATAAAGTACATGTTAGATTTGTGTAAAAAAGTAACAATTTTCTAGTGAATACTATCTTCAAAGGTAAGATATCTCTTGAAGTTATAAAAGTACATGTATACTTGTGTAAAATAATAACACTTTTGTATGATATACTATCTTCAAGGGGTAGATAACTCTGGAAATCATAAAAGTACACATGTATATTTGTGTAAAATAATAACAATTTTGTATGAAATACCACCTTCATGGGGTAGATATCTCTTGAAATCATAAAAGTACACATGTATATTTGTGTAAAATAATAACAATTTTGTATGAAATACCACCTTCAAGGGGTAGATATCTCTTGAAATCATAAAAGTACACATGTATATTAGTGTAAAATAATAACAATTTTGTATGATATACTATATTCAAGGGGTAGATAACTCTTAAAATTAAAAAAAGTACTCTTATAAAATGTGCAAAATAGTAATAATTTTCAATGGCTAAATTCTAGTATTTGATGTTTGTGATGATAAGAGGCACACTTTTATGTTTGAAGTACATTCGTTACGTTAGAAAGACATTATAGTTAAAGCAAAATAATCTTTAACGAACGACGACACTGAATTGAATGTGATCTCAAAAAACTTCGTATAGCTAACTTTCAGTGAACAATTTATAGACAAATACAAATTGTAAATAATTTTAGAAGATTACATGCATGTTTTTAACAAATAATTAATGCGCAGCCTTTAAATATTCAAATATTAAGCTTGGTTCACAAAAATCCAATATGTTATAATATAACATTAGAAGTAAAATATACATTGTATAAATTTATTAACCAGGGAACTATTTGTCTGCTTGTAGTTTAACTTACTTTTCAAGTATGTTAGTACATGTAATATTGTTAAGATACCAACAAAAAATATAACAATATACAATATATAAATACATATTTAAAACATATGATAATTAACATTAGTAAACAGGCAATTTATTTGTGTTAAAACGATAACATTTAATGTATATACTGCTATTTATGATAAAATATGTACATGTATGTACTAGTAATAAATAAGTTTCATGTTTGTCTAGAATATATAAAATAACAAAATAAAATTTTACATTAACAACACAAATTTAAATATCACAGATTTATCAAAATATCACTAAATGTCTTCTATGCATTCAAAATTGGTGTATTGATATATAAATTGACTTCTAGCACTTCCGGTACAATCATGTAGGCACTCGCATAAAAGTGAGTACTTTGTCAAACGTTTATCGGATATCGATTTTATTCCCATGCCTTGTATACTGGTGGTGGTGATAACGGTGGTTTATCTAAATTGTTATCTAAAGTAATATAAGCAACGCTCGCATTTGTATTCGCCACCTGATCATCATTTGCATCTTTGTAAATTGGACTGTTGACAGAACAAAAATAAATAAATGATAGAGTAAATTAATCTACAAAAGAAATATTTTCCATAAAAAATGTTAAAAAAAACAATAGAAAAATATCATTAGGATATTCTTATAAGAAAATTGATGATTGAATCATAAGTGGTTCAGAATGGACAGTTAAATGAATTGTATTAACAGCTATATAAAGGCATGTAACAAAATCATACATTCAAATTATTTCATGGTTTGTGATCACGTGTGATACTAAATATTATCAACATAATTATTTATTGTATGACAGACCATCCATAATGAAAGTGGGTTTTTTTTGCTTTTACAAAAAAAAGCTAAATAGTCTATGGTCAAATATGCTGAAATTTGGAATGAAAATTTTGAAAGACTGTGCCTAACAGTAATTCTAAGTTTTAAATTTTATAAACACATGATCATATAATGTTTGTGTTCATACAATATAATGATCCAATCAGGATCAATTACAAACTGTAAGTGAAATGATACCATAGAGTCGTGTGGTTAGTACTGTAATACAGTATTTAAACAACAACAGAAACCGTTACGTTAATTTTTAAGTCATGTGAAAATCGTGATTTCATTCTTATTTGAAATTATAATACTTAATGTGGAAATTAATCATCGAGTTTAAAGTTTAAAAACAATGCTGCTCGACGTTACTATGAGACCTTTAGAAAATACGGTTATTCTGTAAGTGACAATATGCCTATCCAAAGATATATATAGTGAGTAAAGAGAGTGAAAAATTTGCAAACCTTTTCTAATATTTACAAATGTCCTACTGAATTGGGCTATTGCGGGGTTTATAATCTAGTGGTCAAACCGAACAGCAAATCAAATAAATTGGAGTGAAATGTTGATGCTTCCATGCTAAATGTCGGGCGGCGTAAGTACATACATAAAGGAAACTATTTTTCGGAGATACTATGGTAAAATTTAAGGCAAATTTCATTAAACTTTTGCAGAGTAAATTATACACAAATGCTATTCGAAATGCTCGGCTCCAGCCAGTCAGTGAATCAAATAAATATATAGAGTAAAAAGTGGCTGTTTCGTGTAAAAATATTGTTTATACATTAGCTTTTTAAAATTAATCTAGCAGTACTTATTCAGATGGTGTTTTGAACCTTTAACAAGGCGCGTTGAAAATGTGTTCGTCTCTCCAAGGACGCAGCCATATTTATTTATTGCTGCATAATACAAAGTTTTCCTCATATATGTAGATATGAGAGTAGCATTACAATTTTGACTTATTGAATTTTGGAGATATAAAAAGTGCAGAAAAAGGTGCAGAAAAGGTGCAGAAAAAGGTACACGGGGTAGCCCAATCAAGTTCTTCCAAAATTAAAATTTATCAGTTTAACTAACCCTGATTGAATACAATAAGCAACTATTGTATAGTCCTTATGAAAACAGTATTTTAGAAGCAAAGGTTGGCAAGGTTAAATTGACTTGCAAGTATAAATAGCCATAACATATAAACAGATTTGCTTGGTGATTAAACTGGCAAGTGTAATAATTATATATTTCTTTTTTCATAGTTTATCAAACACTGATTTTATAGGGTTTTTTTTGGAAGAGGAATAAGAATTTGGTGAACCTTACAAGTTACCTTGGCTATAGTTCTGAATTTTGTTCACTGAAAACAAATCATAACATTGACGTCACAATATATAGATACACAATTTCAAAGTGAATTAAACTTGTTAAGGGCTATTGGTATACAAGTATAGCTTTCAATTGGAGCCCCAGGATTTACTCAAGTCAGGTGAGGACATTTTATGCTGGAACTCACGAGTTCTGATTTCCCTGAACTACATCCTCGGTAACGCATGCGTACACGTCATAGTTCAGCGGTATAACTAAAATCAGAACCCATGGGTTTCGACGATGAAGCGTATAAGTAACGAGTACGCATGTTTACCGAAGATGATTTTATGGTGACGAGTTCGTAACACATTTATAAAATATTTATTATCTTACTGGTGCAAGGAAATCTAACAGGTGGTTAGTGTATATTTTATGCCCATCTCATTTTACATTATAGTAAGAAGCAAATATTAATACTATTGATGTTGATGTGTTTCATTTTACCTGATTCATTCACACTTGTGCATGTATACTAGTATTTCAGTAATGCAAAATTTGTTGTTGTTTTACCTCTTTATGAATATTTGATAATAATGCCAATGGAAAACAGTATTACAATATTCAAAACACTTTTAGTGTTTTTCCTCCTATGTGATCCCTGTCATAATGCTACGACTATGAAATGACCACTTGGTGAATTAACACTAACATTCTATTCTTACTAAATTCTATGAATTTTAAATGACTATATGAAGCTATTTTTTATATAAAACAATTTATATGTAAACTTACTTATTATAAGCACCTTGAAAGTCATCCGTATACTCAACCGCGGCATTTAGTTCTCCGTCGAAAGTTCTGAAATAGCATAATTTATTAGAGAGAAAACGAAATTATAAAATAAACGTTATTTCCGGTCTAATCACTAGATAGCTGATGAATTCTGCAAGTTTCCATTCGTCGACTTAAAAATCAAAAATGCTAAAGTGACCCGGATTGACAGACCCTCTATTTATCAATCTGACTTAACTTCCGATCTACTTATTTCTTACATGTAGAGATATTTAGGACCTGAATTTAATCAGATTGCTCTGATATATATAATATTGTACATTTTGACCAACCAAAATTGGTAAAACTCATTATCAATAAAGTGAGTCTAACTTGATCTAAAATATACCGGAATAAAAATAGGCCTTAACCGAGACATAGCACAAAAACAAATACTTAACGGCCAACAATAGACATATATCAATCCTTTTAATATGCAGAAAAGTCTTCACTAGACATCAATTGTTTAACTGACGTAATATCTGACATTGTATGACGCATCTACGTTCTATTTTCCAGAGTCCAAAATGTCCATATAAAATCCATATCACACCCTATAAAGTCTCGTTTTAATTTCCAGACTTCAAGTCCAAAATAACTTTATTACATGCATATCGTACATAATCTGGCCCCGTTTTCATTTTGAGAATCCAGAATTAATATTAAATTGTTATTGTAATTGAAGTAACAAAGTTCTGTCAAAATGTCAAAAACGGTGGTGTGAAATAAAGAGATCATTAAACATATTTCAGAACAATACATATTATATTGACAAATACACAACTACTCGACTGGCGCTTCGTCCATAATAGTTTTGACAGCTGTATTCTTGTCCAATAGACCTTTTTACAGTCCGATTTTTCCATAGCAAAGTATGTTGCTTTTCGCGCATGCGCATTCTGCTTAGTGCAAAAGCGCAATAACGATAGCTTACATTTAGCGCACTTTTAGTCTTTAAAAGGCGTGATTTCAAGTTATGTCACACAGAAAAAAGAAATTTTGGGATGAATTAAAGCGGTAAATACTTAAAACGTGCATTGATATTTATAACAGATATACAAAATAAGCGGGACTTATAATTTAACGACCAAAGGTCCTCTGTTCAAGGTATCATTAGGTGACTTTTTCATCAGTAATTTAAATTAAAACAGCAGGGTGTTAAAGATCACATTTTATTACTCATGTATCACATATATTTCACAATTGGTATTCCTTTGAAAGTGGATTGGCAAGGCGGTGAGTGTCAAACAGATATACACGTGACCGGTTATTATTTGCCAGCTACTTAACAATGTCATTCAACCGGGTCGTTTTAGTACCATGGTTAACTACGTAAAATTATGAAAATGATTAATCGTTATTTGAGTAATTTTTATTTATACCAATCTCATCAATGTTTATTGATTTTGTGAAGAGACAAATAGTGTACGTGACGTGCATTTCCATGTGTTACAAGGAACCGGACAGACAAAATGTGTGCTATTCAAACACACATCTTAACTACACAATAGTTTGAAAAATTATCTAAATATATTATGTGATTAAAGAAAATTATATATGGCATCTTAGTCAAGTTTGATAAAGGATAAAATTAGGTAAACTGAAAACTAAAAAATGCATAATATCACGTGTTCCGACTTTTTTTTCAGAATAATATTTAAGCTCGATTTTAAATGTTAATAAAATTTATAGAAAAATGTTATATATATTATATGTAATAAAAATATTTTTTTTTTTAACATGGACGTTTTCAACAACAATTAAATTGACTTCTTTATTTGCTAATATATATTTTCACATATTTTTACAACAATAATCACAATGTCAGGTCAGTGATCGTAAGGGGGAATTCTTAAACAATCGTCTTTTCCATGCCTTTTTTGGGTAATCTTGGCTACAAAGCTATGAAGGCATCTTTTGTGTTTCTGTTAAAAGCTATTTTATATGATTTTCTATTTTTTACCTTAAACAAACTCGGAATTGTCTATGAATTTCTACTTCATTTCTATATTACAGTATGGCATGGCTTTTTTTGCCCTACGCAAATTGCGCATGCGCGAAAAAACACTTTCGGTCATTTTTTCATAGCAACGGACCGCGTCGTAAAAAGGTCTATAAGATTCAGTATTATACTCAAAATGTTTAATAACATCATATTATTCAACAAGTTCAATAAAGTTATAAATACACGAATATAATATTCTATTTTCTTATGTCAAAATAATAATTGTTTACAGTAAAAAAAAAGTTTCACTTTTATTACTTACATTTAGCGCTATGCACGGCCGTGAAATACAATTTTTACTAAGTTGCAAACACGGCATGAGTATGTGATAAATTGAGAAACGACGTTACATCAGCTTTCTTTATAAAACTTTATATATAAACATACATTATGTTAGTACAATTAAATATGACCTGGGGTTCTTATCCATATGTTTTTTTCTAGCATCCAGCCATCAAACAAATCACGACGAGCTTATATTTAAAGTCCATACATAAATTTAAGAGTACTTACGTGGAATCGAACCTCAAATCGTCCAAGGAATTAGCATCCGCATTGTCGTGACTTCTGCTGTACATAGTATGGGCTGGTTCCACATATCTTCCGGAAAAAAGAAGTGTTCAAATTTTAATCAACTGATGTGTTTTTCGAGGCATTAACAGGATATTTTTTCGTTTTAATTCTCATATTCTTTAAAACGAAACAATTATTAGCTATGGAAAATACTGCATAGCATATTTATGAAATGCCAAATGAGCGTTTTTTTCATTTCTTTTAGGAAGGGAGGAAGTTTTGTTGGGTCGAAAAGTGTAAGGTCGAAAACACAACACATGTCAATCTTTTTGTCTTTTCGTACTTATCACTCTTCGCCCAGCAAGTAAATAAAAACAACAACAAATAGAAAAAAAAAAACAACAAAAAAAAAAAAAAAAGGAAACCAATTGTCATGTTTTGTCCGTCTTTTAAACAAGTTTTCAAGAAGCGGATTGCCAAAAAAAAAAGAACAAAAAAAAAACAAATGGTGCCTTTGGTGTGTTTTAATATTTTTCTGACCAATCTCTTCGGAAATTCGCCCATTTGACATTAATAAGTCACTACAGAAATGATTCAATGATTCACACTTGGAAACAATTTACCCTACAATATAATTAATTAAGTGATATTGCCTTGTTTTCAATTGTTTTTAATATTCCCATATGATCAAATAAATTCATGTTTATCCTTTACGAAACTAAGCTTAAATTATGATAATGTAATTATTTCAAATGCGTTGAATATAGGAAAAATTAATATTGTCCCACTTTTGTATTTTCTGATCGCAAGATCAGTAAATACAAAGCTAACATCCACGGTCTAACACAAAATTTCCTTACATGCCTAACAACGCAAAGTAGTTCTCACTCAAAACTGCTTAAAAACCAGCAATTTAAAATAAAGAATATTTTTTAATGTAGGCATTTAACAAATTACAGTGCATTAAAAGTTTAGATTAGTCAATAGAATTATGAGGTTACAATCACAAATTTCGAGGATGAATATCTTTTTTTACCCAATGAAAAATGTTCGGCTATATCCGTAAAGCTTAATCAATGAAAATGCTATTTTTAGCTATGTCGATTACCGAATACTCCAGAGCGTAGTACACAAATAAATCTGACTGTCGAGTAGTGGAATATATAGATGCCGGACTGTTTTGTCGAGAAGATTTTCGCAAAATTATTTTCATCAGTGTTAAACAACAGGTTTATCGTGAACAAAATACCTCGAAATTAATAAGGATTACAAACACGAAATGGAAATTCTCAATTTAAAATGATAATTTATTTGTTTTTATTCAAGCTGCATATGTATTACTTCACCGTGGTGCAGAGGTAGCGCGCTCGTTTAGGGTGTGAGAGGCATAATGTTCAAATCCTAGTCGAGGCAACTTTTTTTTGAAGTGTCTTTTTTAAGGAAGTAGCCAAGATATGCAAGGATAAAGTGTGGCTGTCAAAAAAAAAATGAAAAATGATTTTTTGATGCAACTCTAGTCATGCAAAATTCCATATGTATCAATCTCAAACTGTTATAGAAAAAAATCTAAACGCAGTCGCTGCGTAAGATGAATTATAGTATATAAAAATAAACTTATACAGGAAAATACATGCAGATAGTCAGTATGATTTAGATTGCAAAGATCAGAAAATACCACAGAGCTTGCAGCCCTTTGATTTTATATGTCTTTCTGAATTGAAGAATAGATTTTGTTTTCAGATATGACATTCTTTACGATTGCTTTCTTAACACTTCTAAAGTTAGATAAAGATAAAAAATATATATTCTTTTATTGACGAAAATATATTTGTTGTTGTTGTTCCATATAAAAACTAAACTTGCCTTACACTTTTTTTGTAACTATGTGAAATCTTAAAATAAAAGTTCAGCTGACATTTGAAACTTTTAAGTTATGTATGGATTAACTTTAAATAAATAAATAAATAAATAAAAAAAAAGAAGAAAAAATGAATGAATGAATGAATGAATGAATGAATGAATGAATGAATGAATGAATGAATGGATGGATGGATGGATGAGGTAGGTAGGTAGGTAAATAAATAAATACAAACAAGCAAACAAACAAACAAATAAGTATTTTAAGATATAAATACATACCTCATTTGAAACCTATAATTTAAATTTTCGTTACCAATGTTGCGAGATGTGTTGACATTGGGTTGTACCCCATTCCCCCTGAAACAAGTATGTCAAATATTATTTGCCGAGAGAGCATTCAAAGACAAGATGTTTTTTTAGCAGACCCAGCAATATATATCACAGACATTATATTGTACCAGTGAAAAAACTTTAAATCCAAGGCAATATTTGTAGCACATGCAATATTATGTATGAAAAACAAAGATATTATACCAGAAACAACACGTTTAATCAAAAGCAACATTACTAAACCAACAAGATATTGTACCAGGGGAAACACTATTAATAAAAACAACATGTTGAAGCAAAATCTACACTACTATTAATCAAAGAAAAAATATTGTAATGGCATCATATTATACAAAAAAGCAAAAATATAAAACAAATGCAGCATATTTATGTAATTATCGAAGGTAACATCTGTAGCAGAGGAAGCAGCATTTTAAATCAAAGGCAATATAATGTCCCGGAAACAACACTACAAATCCAAGACGACATATTGTACCAGAGACATTTCTATAAATGAAAAACATGTTGCACAAGAGACAGCGCCATGAATGAAAGGCAACAAATTGAAGATAAGACATCACTATTAAACAAAGGCAACATATCATAGCAGAAACAACAGAAAACAATGGCAGACACATTCCAGACACATCACTATAGATAACAAGAGGGCCATGATGGCCCTGAGGTCGCTCACCTGTATATAGGCCCCCGGAGCGGGGCCAGTTTAAACCCCAGGGCTTTTATTTGAATAAACTTGGAAGACACCCATAAGAATATGTTTCATGATGTTAAGTTTTTACTACACACTTATAATGAAAAACAATGATCTGCCCTCCCCCACCCCCGGCAGGGCCAATTTTAACCAAAGGGCTTTTATTTGAACAAACTTGGTAGACACCCATAAGAAGATGTTTCATGCTAAACATCTAAGCTGTAGCTCATTGGGTTTTTATAAGAAGATTTTTTAAGTTTTTACTATACACATATAGTTAAAAACAATGACACCCCTGGGGCGGGGACAGTTTTGACCCCAGGGCTTTATTTGAACAAACTTTGTAGACACTTACTAGAACATGTTTCATGCTTAATATCTAAACTCTAGCTATTTGTGTTTTTTCAAAGAAGATTTTTAAGTTTTTCCTATACACATATAAGGAAAATCAATGACCCCCGGGGCAGGGCCAATTTTGACCCAAGGGCTGTTATCTGAACAAAATTTGTAGACACTCACTAGAAGATGTTTCATGCTTAATATCTAAACTCTAGCTATTTAGGTTTTTTCAAAGAATATTTTTTAAGTTTTTACTATATACATATAGGGAAAATCAATGACCCCCGGGGCGGCGCCAAATTTGACCCCAGGGCTTTTATTTGAACAAACTTGGTAGACATCCATTAGAACATGTTTCATGCAAAATATCTTAGCTCTAGCTCTTTTGGTTCTTTAAAAGAAGATTTTTTAAGTATTTACTATATGCATATAGGGAAAATCAATGACCCCCTGGGCGGGGCCAATTTTGACCCCAGGGCTTTTATTTGAACAAACTTGGTAGACACTCACTAGAAGATGTCTCATGCCAAATATCTAAGTTCTAGCTTTTTGGGTTTTTTAAAAGAAGATATTTAAAGTTTTTTCTTTCGGTTGGCATGGCAACCAGAGTTCTGCATGGAATTAAATTCTTTGAACAATTTTTAAAGGTGACCACCAAATGAACATTCCTGTGAAGTTTGGATGAAATTGGCTTAGTGGTTTATGAGGAGATGTCATTTAAAGTAAAAGTTTACGGACGAACGACGGACGAACGACGGACGGACGACGGACGGACGGACGCCGGGCGAAAAGCGATCACAAAAGCTCACCCTGTCACTTTGTGACAGGTGAGCTAAAAAGTAACATACTGTACCAGAGACAACACAAGAAATAGAAGGAAGCATATTAAGGACGTGACAACACTATTTATCAAAGGCAACGTATTGTACTAGAGAAAACATCATAATGTATAAAGCAAAGGCAACACATTGAATCAGAGGCAACACTATCAATATTGAAGATAGCATATAGTAGAAAAGACAACACTTTCAATCGAAGGCAAAATATTTAGTCAAATGCAACATATTGTACCAGAGAAAACATTTTCATCAAAGGCAACATATAGTGACATACACTATAAATAAAAGGCAACATTTTGTATCAAAAACAACACTTTAAATAAAAGACAACATATTGTATCAGAAAAACACTATAAATAAAAGGCAACATATTCTATCAGAAACAAAATTTTAAATAAAAGGCAACATATTGTATCAGAAACAACACTTTAAATAAAAGACAACATATCGAATCAGAAACAGCACTTTAAATAAAAGACAACATATTGTATCAGAAACAGCACTTTAAATAAAAGACAACATATTGAATCAGAAACAGCACTTTAAATAAAAGACAACATATTGAATCAGAAACAGCACTTTAAATAAAAGGCAACATATTGTATCAGAAACAACACTTTAAATAAAAGACAACATATCGAATCAGAAACAGCACTTTAAATAAAAGACAACATATTGTATCAGAAACAGCACTTTACATAAAAGGCAATATATTGTACAAGAGACAAAACTATAAATAAAAGGTAACATATTGTACCAACTACATCATTAAATCAAAGACGCCATATTGAAACAGAAACAATGCTATCAATTGAAGCGTAAATATCAAATCAATAGCAACATATTGTACAAGACACAACACTAAATTTTAAAGGCATACTATTGTGAAAGGGACAACACTTTAAATTGAAGGAAACATAAAGTAGAAGAGACAGAACTATAAATAGAAGGCAACAAATAAAATAAAATGATTTACAAACTTTAAGTTACACATTAACTCTTGCTATTTGGCATGTCATCTATCGACTTGCATATTTTACACTTAATTACACTTTCAATGATTAATTGAAATTTACTTGTTAGACAATGGAACATTTTGTCTAAGCATCTATTATAAAAGGCCTCTGAGCCCCAAAAATTTTTGTATTGCTTTAAAAATTTTTAAAAACAGCTTTTTTTATTCGGGTGCCCCGTTCCCAGTTTCCAAACTTTTTAAAGGGATAAACAAATTGGGTTTGGGACCCCTCTTGCTCTTTTTTGCATTGGGAAATTTTAAAATACAATAATGTGACTTGAGTATTCCATAATGAAAAAAACAAAACAAAACAACACTTTGTTAACGTTTGTCTTCTTTTACGAGACATTATGTCACATTCAACAATAGCTTCATTAATGATAATCGTCAAATATGATCCAAATGCATTTTTCATACCGCCCTCTCTATAAAACATTTCATTTCTGAGGGTATATGTGCCATTTATTACACAGGCTTTAAAGGTCTAGACAATTCTAAAAATTTACACTACCTTTTCTGTGTCCGGTAAACAATTGCTACAACTGCCAGGATTATAAAGAAAATTCCAACCACAATAATGATAATGTACAGAATCCAATTTATTGTGGTGTCTTCATCAGGTTGTTCAACTGTAAACACAATTGTCAGACATTATATATTATTACTAAAATACTTGACAATAACTAATATATAACTAATCTACTTGTATTCATAGTTGCAAAATTGCAATATAAATATCTACGTGGTTCTTGAACATCATTATAAGTTCATGATGTAGATAATAAAATATCCGCTATGTACATAAAATGTTCATGAAATACATCATAAAGGACCCATGGTGTACATCATAAAAGATTCATGGTGTACATGATAAAATACCCATGGTGTACATTATAAAAGATCCATGGTGTACATTATAAAAGATCAATGGTGTACTTAATAAAGGATCCATGGTGTATATCATAAAATACCCATGGTGTACATTATAAAAGATCCATGGTGTACATGATAAAAGATCCATGGTGTACATCATAAAGGATCCGTGGTGATCATCAAAAATATTTATGATACACATCATAAATAGTTTTTGGTGTACATCATAAAGATCCATGGTGTACATCAAAACTGTTTATGATATACATCATAAATGGTTAATGGTGTTCATTAAAAAGGATATTTTTTGGTTAAAAAAAAAATTAATTATGATTTTACTCAAAAATTTTTTCATGTGTACTTTCATAAAAGACCCCTTTGATGAAACACAAAAAATTTTCTTTTGATGTTCTTAAATAATACAGGGAAAACCCACATAAAAATTTTTTTTTTAATTTGGAATTTTTTAAACAATATACGAAAACTGAAATAGCAGTTAATGCATCTTGACCAGCTGTCCGATAATTAATAGTCTTAATGGAGTTTTTTATATGATCGTGTCATTCAATAATCTATAAAAAGAGTTATTTTAGATATGCCGGACTAAAAACCACAGACAGGGGGCGTAGCTTAGTCTTGACTGATAGGCCAACATCTAGGGGGTGGATGATGGCACACATCCATGACTTTTTTATTTTGGGGTATGTTAAATGCAATAAACATGTTCAGGTGATTGTTAGAAATTAATATAGACATAAATTTATTTTTACTTTCTTAGAAAAAAAAGTGTTGACCGCGGCTTGCGCGGCTTTGGAGGAAACTAGGCTACTGTCTTCTAGGACAAGTGGCAGCTGTATTATCATCTTTATTTTTGTCATTATCGATATAATTATTATATCATTATCCAATCTTGTTTGTTACATAGCATAAATAGGATAAAAATCTTTGAGCCCCCTGTCACTTTTCAATCATAAGTTTACTTTATGAAACATTATACTGCATGTATATACAAGCTATAAGAAAGACAGTTTTGGCAATTTCATAGATTGAACTTACCATTGCAATGAATGCTGTCTCTAGACATAAGTCCGGCAGTGGTCCAGCCATCAGGACATTTCTTGCACGATGGCTGTGCTTCCTCGTCCTGGTAGTAGCCTCGAGGGCAGCTCTCACAGTAGTCGTTAGTGGCATATGTTCCCTTACCACACGATACTAGAGGTAAAAAAATAATGTTTCAGTTAAAAACCTTTATTCTGTAATAATGAAAAGTTCTTTACCATTTGGTTGTACTTTGTAACCCATACAGAGCAACTCTCTGAAGGAACAAGCACAATGTTTGCAAAGGGTATTGCTACATACAGGTTGTTTCTCTACTGGAATTGAATCTCTCAAAATTATTGTGTAAAAGATCTCTATATACATATTTATTATGTTGTTTTCGTCATCTGTTAATGTCTGATTTAATCACTATGTCTAAGTCTAAATGGAAATAATATTATTCTATTCTCGTCTGGAATAGGACCCCAAGAATTAAATTTGTGAAAAAATGCACTCTAATCGTTCATCTATTCAATGTATTCATTTCTAAATGTGAATACCGTAGTTAGCGCTTAATTTTAAGGAGGACCTAGGCCGAAAATAAAATAGTTTGTTTCCACTCATCCCCCCGCCGATACCTCCCATAAAAATCACTGCTACCTTTTTTTATTGCCAAACAAAACACATTTTTTTATTTAATTATCGTGCAAGTAAAGTCAATCTGTCATTATTATTCACGTCTTTATATCTGTCTCATGTTTTTTTATTTTAAATATTGCAGACTTATATTGAATACAACTTTTAAACTCTGGTTCTAAACATTAAATAAATAAATGCTTTTAAGCATTCATATTCTTAAAAGGAAAGATATATATTTTATCCAGATATAGATCCAAGTACAATTTGGTTCAATACAAAAAAGTAGGTCGAACAATTCACATACCTACCTACCCTACTAAAACTGGAAGGCATGCGTCGCGGATAATTTTAAAATATGGCCTTTTCGTCAGATCGTTTTTTTTTAAAATTTGGTCTTACCACAATACTGCCAGACGGATGCATATCCTGGCTCGCACTCCGCCAAACCGTCCAGGTACGTACTGTTAACACCAACGTCGTAGTCAACGCCACCATATTGTATAGTGAACGCTAGATTTTCTACTAAGGTGTTGAATATAGTCACTATCTCAGCCAGTAAGTCATAGCAATTGTCTTTCTCTGAAAGAAAACAAAATTATTTCGTCATTATTACGTCATTATACGGAAGTGTCCTTGTGCCAATTTAACATGTTGTCTCCTACGTAGGAGATAATAAGCCTAATTTGGAGTTTAAAATTCCTACGTCCTGTGTAGGTGATACAAACTCCTTATTAGGTTTTTTTAAATCTCGTATAGGAGATATCATATTTTATAGAACATGTTAAATGGAACAATGATAAACATGTTAAATGGAACATGTTAATGATACCTCGGTATCATTACTACATTATGTTGCAATGTATACAGTAATATAATCAAAAAGACTGGTAGACCTTTGTGACAACTAAGCATTGACAACAAACAATAAAATCAGTTTTCAGATTCTTTGGTAAACAGGAAAATAATGAAGTTCTAACACAAGATGGCAGGAAACATGACATAAATACAGTTGCTTTCCAAGTAGGAATTTCTCAATTACAGGCAGTGATATTCATTTCTATACACGTTTGTAACCACAATTTGTATTGACATTGAAAAACACATGAACATTTGTAAAATACTGTCTGCTTTGATAAAGCATTTGTATTTACTCGTACAAGTCAAAACGTTTTTCAGTTTGTAAAAATTGAGAAATCTGCAGGAATATTGTCTTAAAGTATATATCCTATTTTGAACTGTGTCTTAATTCCAAATTTATTTCATATCTTCCTGTATTTCTGAAATGTAATGTTTTTCAGGTATGGACCACATTAATGAAATCAAACAAACTTGTTTAATGCTTTCATACGTATTTAAGCTTTGCAATACATGTAATAATATATTTTCTTGTTTCACCAATAAAAGCCAATAACAAATTTAAAAAATAAATAAATCAAATATCGAACAAACAAAAAATCACCTATAGTATTATCACATGTAAGTTCTATGGTAAATGAAACAAAGCTTGTCTCCCTTCGTTTCCTCTCTTCTGGTTGGTCATCTGAAGACGAGATGTGAACGCCCTTTAATTCGCATGTTCCGTTGGCAACACAACCAGCAGTTTTCAGTTTGTCGCCTACAGTTGACTTGATGGTGTTCTCAACATCAGATAATTCAGTACTCAACGTATTGTACACACCCGTTTGATTTACCGACAGTTTTGGAGCCAGGTGCTTTGCTACAAATATAAAAATATGTATATTGCTCCTTTTTGTTTTGATAATGGATCTCCAAAAGCAAATATTACATATAATATAACCCTAAATGCACTACACAAAACTTACAGGTGTCTGGGGGCATGTCGTTGTTTGGACTTACCGCTGTTGTAACCTTATCAATTGGTTCGTTTCCTTTTTGTTTTAATCGGACAAATTACATTGTATGAAGAATGGAAGAATGGAATAATTAAAGTCTTCGTCTTGATTGAATAAAAAATAACTCAAACTGACCACACAATAAAGGGACTCCCCTGACGCTCATTGGCATGAAGGGAATGTGTTTTTCGAGATTTGTTAAAAACAAATTGATGAAATTCTATAATACCAATATAACCTTGTGGGCCAACTAACAGATCATTCACGCGCTTCATTGTTTTCAGGGATTAACATATTTTATTTTGCAAAATGACCTAGAAATGGAAAGCAATTAACTCAATATGGGCTAAAATTCGCACTTTAGATGGCATTTCAATTGGTTTCTGAGTAAAGTTTTATCTGTTTATCTTAAGTTATGCAAGATTTGCAATTTCTAGACCTATGTTTTTAGGTTTTGGACTTCCGGTCAGCTCCTCAAAGCATAGTTAAAATATTTTCAATTAATGTCTGGGCATACACATTATTCATTTATTTATTTATTTGTTTTTTTTTATTTATTTCTTTATATATTTATTTATATTAAATTTCTATAAATTTAATAGATGCACACAATGTTTTGGAACTAAGGCAACAGTTTACAATTAACTGTCCAAGTTTTCTAAGTTTTGAACTTGAAGTGAATTGGTCTATAATGGAATGTCTTTTATACAGTAAATAGTTATGGTATGAGCCACGAAAGAATTATATATAGACGTTAGTGGTCATTGTGTAGTATACATGATCCGATATTACACATAGTTTTGAGTCATTTAACAAAAAATTATCCTTCATACTAAATCACTTTGAGCTTTATCACTATTTTTTTCTAGTAATATTTCATAATAATATCTTAACGATATATTTCTAATGATTTTTCTCAATATCTGAAAATGTGCCCATTGTAGACCAATCCATTTTGGAATTGCCTTTTTTTAAAAAAAAAAAGTTTCTCGAAAAAAAAAAAAAAGGGCTATTGGGGGTTTTTTCGGGTTTTTTCCCCAAATTTTTTTCCCTTTCGTGTTGGCCCCCGGCAACCGGGATTAAAAGGGTCGCTTAAAAAATTCCCTCGTTTCCCCTGGGCGTGCAAAAAAACGTTTTTCGGCATTTTTTGATACACAATTCATGTTTCCATTATCTAGTGTCGTCGGGTCCTTTCCACATTCTTAAAATATAAATGTTTATGGGTGATTATTTCTTTAACGTTTTGTATACTTGTATAAGATAAACAAAACCTAAAATCATTGCTTTCTAAAATGGCAGAAAAAGACAAAAATTAATATAATTATTCAGAAAGATAAATTATTTCATATCCAAATAACTGGTATATCAATCTTTGCTATAATTTTGTCCACCTGATAAATTCCGTGGAGAAATTGTTACGTTTCAAAGGTTGAGCTCTTGACCCTTGTTAAGACACGTATTTGCGGTGTAAATTTCATTGACAGAATTTCTACTACCACAGATTGATGTGGTGAAGTCGGTACTGGTAGTGAGGCCGAGATAACTCATGTTTGCCTTCTTTATATGACCCTAGATATATACTTTTAAATAAAAGGTCGGTGTCTAATTCATTGTATCCTATTTGGATTGTATAAGATAAACAAAACCTAAATTCATTGCTTTCTAAAATGGCAGAAAAAGACAAAAATTAATATATTCAGAAAGATAAATTATTTCATATCCAAATAACTGGTATATCAATCACACAGACAGACAAACGAATAAACGAGAAGAAAGGAAACAAACACCGAATGAAACAATTCAAATTGTCTCAGTATTACCATTAACGCAAACAACGTTGGTTTCGCAGGGGACTGTTTTTGTACTATCGCCTTCACACTGTTTCCCGCCATTTATTGGGATGGGGTTTTCACAGACACGTGACATCTGCTGCGTTCCAGATCCACATGTGACGGAACATTCACCACTTATCTCATAATCTGTCCAACCACCATCAACTGAAAACAGTTACTAAAGCATAAAAATGTAAAAGACTGACAAACACGTGTCGTCTGCTATATTTCAGTCAACAGGACCATGTCTTTTGAATATTCGTTATGACACGTATGAGTATATCTTACTTCAGTGTATGTGGCTAGAATCAAGTTTAGTGGTTGAAATTTTTTTTCCAATGAGATCGTTCCATTTTTTAAATTCTATGTAATATGTCATCTTTTCAATCGGCACCAACTTGACCAAATAAATCAGCGTACCATACTCGCACTATATGAAGAGTAAAAATAAATTTAAACCTCTAAATAGATTGGTGTTTGTTAAGTCAGCATTTATTTCATGTCTGAGCGGACCCACCGCCCCAGAGAAGTCAAACCTTGAAAGAAGCCAAAGAAAAGAGAGGCCGAACAATGTCTTTTTAGACAAGTGGTCTTATTTAGAGATTAATCTATTCTATATAATCAATGGTGGGTTGTCGAAGAATGACCTTTATTTACAGGGTGGCATTTATTTGGAAGTGGTCTTTAACACTGGTTTCTGGATTTATTTTATTAATGTTGACTAACAACCACTTATCTATGCATAACAATTGAACAAGTGCAAGCTTTGATAGATCGGTAAACAAACTATTCAAAAGAATGTTACTTTTCATACAACTAACATGCTCACATGTTATATCTAAGTAAAGCAAATATATATACGAGGTCGTATTTTTTTCTAAAACTCATTACAAATACAAGTGAAAGCAGAATACTAACCAAAAGTGGTTTCACATAAGTCACCCTTAAAGCCAGCCGAACAAACACAACTATATTTATCAGGTCCATCGATGCATGTAGCGTTGTTATCACACGCGTTGTCAAGACAGTCATCGATATTGATCTCACAGAAACTTCCGGTAAAAAACCTCTTGCGCATGCGCATGAAAAGCTTCCAACTGAATCTCTGCACGTGCCTCCGTTATGGCATGGTGTATCATCACAGTTGTTGTCGACTAAAAGAAGAAAAGAGAGAGCTAAATCATTGATGATATGTTCGAAGCTTAATATGTTATTGGGGTTTTGTTTTAAAAAAGAAGGGAATAAAAACCGTAACATACCTATGAACTTTTAACATAACACCTGTAGAAATGTGACGTTAGGTACAAAAAATGTCAAAATGGTTTTCAAACTGAGAAGAAATAATAATAACAAAAATTCTAATTTTAAAGAATTTGACTCAGTTCATAGACCGATTTATTTAACTATTGGCTCCACGAAAAAAGTAATACAGAAGAAAATCTGAAAAACAGACCCTGTTCGCTTTAGTCCAATAATCCGGTTTTCAGAGGATACTTAATACATGCTAAGCATATATACAGCCGTAGTGGTTCCGGTTCTTAGAGGGTGTTTTTTTTCAATGAATATATAAAGGAAAATATTGGACTTCAAAAACATTGTCCGATTTTTAAAGAATACCGGTTTTGCATATTGTCCGATTTACATAGGTTTTACTGTTTATCTCATTCCGCTTGGATATGCTATGATAACATAAACAAAAAAGATATGAAAATCGATTGTAGGTAGATTACCATCACATTTGCTTTTTGTTATGATAAACGATCCTTCAGTATCAGAGAATTGTTTCCAACTTATCAAATCACCCTGACCTGTGTTAAAACAGGTATCTGTAACAACTGGTGTAAATGATGTGACACCTGACCACACGTTTAACTGTGAGAATGAACCGATAAACCCTTCACCTGGAAAAAATATATATAAATTTATAAAGTTAAAACATGTCTTGACATAAAACAAACCTACGCTTCCATAAATTTCGTTGAAGAAATTTGTAGTTTTTACGTGAAATCAAATTGAACAATGTTTCAGTTTTACGAAAGCAGCTTAAAATTAACAGCCGATAACCCTTTTACCTGCTCACAGCTATAGAATCTACTAGTATCCGTACGACTAGTTCAAACCAAGATAAGCCAGCACGTGCACACTCTTGCCGTCTGATTGTTTTATATATATTTTCAATACATATTTTCATTAAACATTTTGAAATTTTCCTAAAAGTGATGAATGATATTGTCCAGATTGAAAGATTGGCAAGTCAATTTAAGATACGACTAAACGGGGTTATACAAATCTCAAGTAAAAATCAAAAGTTGAAATAACTCTCGAAATTCCCGTATTACATTGCAGGAAAATTTAGCGAATCTATTTTTCGCGATATTCATTGCACTCGAATACAGCGAAAATTAGATACCCACGAATAAAAACCGATATACGGTATCTGGCATGGTGAAGGAAAACATTTTTTTTATATACCTATAAATGAAATATTGAGAAATATAATTGATGAAATAAAATCCCTATTTTCATTTTCATTATTTTCACTGTAAAAATTTATTTTTCACTGCAGTATTTTCGCTTGTGCCTTGTCGAACTACTTTCTTCAAAATTCAGTCAATACATAAAATTAAAAGGGTATTCTTCCTATTCATAAGGTTAAAAAGGGAAAACAAACGTAAATAATAAACAGAATATTGAAGTTGTTTTCTATTAATACAGGATTTATTTTCATCTTGTGGCTACTGCCACTCTAGAACTATTTATTTTCATACCACACGATGAAAATAAATCCTGTATTTATAGAAGAAACCTCAGTATCCTCTATCTATTTTCACACATGTGCACATACTTGTTTGTGCACTATCCTTACCTCCTATTGTCACAGTGATATTCACAGGTGTTTCTGTGGACCTTTTTCTTCTTTGAGGAGACACTTGCTCTCTGAGAACTTCTGTACTGTCCAGGTATGTAATTATCTCAGTGCCAGAATACTTGACTGTAATCTGCTTCCACATCATTGACCCGACTATACTCTCTCCAGTCGTGTACTGCTGCCTTTATTTCAAGAATACGAAAGTATATTTAAAGTCCTATTAAAGGGTAATGAAATATTTAACGAAACGTTTAAGTACCATTTTGCTCCAGAAATTTGTTCTTTTCAATTTCTTTAAATCTTTTATAATTTTTGCGCGATTTGTAAACCATTTGAAAGGTCTGAACAAATAACTTGTGCGCAAATTTTCAAAACATTCTCTCGCACAGGTTGTCCAGAATAATCATTTTAATTGTACAAATTGATCCCAAAATGAAAAGCGTTGCAACGATTATCACTCCAGTAAGACAAAATGTATTAACTATCAATCTTAATTCAATTTGAGTACATTTCGTTTTGATTCTTTGCATTTTTCCCATTGCAATAAAAACAATCATTTTTTGTGTTATTGTTCTTTTGGCTTCTTGACATCTGTGGAGGTCTTTGCTTAAAATAAATTGGTGGCAAATTAGTAAAATTATTTACTTATCGTACTGAGACAGCAGCTTCACTTTGCTAGCGAACACTTTATTCCGTTACTTTATATAAAATAATTTTGTTACAACTTTCTCCAAGTACTAGTATGTGAAGCACAATGCTTTGAAAACCATGTGATTGTGCATTGTTTGAATCTTTTTACTGTACATAACGCAAGTTTTATACCAAATCAACTGTATTTTGAATTCAGATAAGTGTCAATTAAAACGTTAAAAAACATCGTTAACGATTTTCCCTTTTTTGTTTATGCTAGGCAGATATGAAATAAATAAAAAAAATACCCATCATAACCAACAACAATCTTGTCGGAGTGGCTGATAGAAAGGTCTGTACTATCGCTACCGGCTAAGGTTATCAAACTGTCACATTGAGTACACTTAACAAAGAGTGTCAAGATAAATTGACTAAAACTGACAACTTCTGTTTCCAGTGAACCCGTCGCTAGTTCTTCAGACTCGTTCAGTTGAGTGTAGGTAATATCGAACTCTGAAATACAATATAATAATGTTAAATGAGAGGAGATTTAACAATGTTCCCTTGTTTGTTTCGTAATGAAAGCCTATTTTTTTTCTTTTAATCTCTTTCGTAGCTTTGGTTCTAAGAAATACATGTTCTCTTTATATATTCTGAGGATATTAAACAACATTATAGAAGGGAAACAACATAAATCACGCGTTTCTCCAAATGTTTAGGCCAGTTGAATATTTTATCGTAAAGAAGTAAAACAAGTTCAAACAGCCCTAGCACTGCGAAAAATATACTGATATACGGGAATATACGGTCCCGTATTTTCAACATATACGGGCGTGTACGGGATGTATTCGTCGAATATACGGACCAAGTATACGAGTCCGTATAGGGAACACCGGGTATACGGGAAGTCCGTATATGCATCAGGCATATACGGAATTCCGTATTTGCCCCATATACATGTACGTATATTTGTTCGTACTCTTTAAGTATACGGAGAATAAAATCCCGTATACGGACTATATTAAGGTTGTTATCCCTAGTATACTATAAATATACCAAGGATATACGGGGCTGTATTTTTTACATATACAGAGGATATACGGACTCATATTTTCTACGTATACAGAGGATATACGGAACCGTATATTCTACATATACAGAGGATATACGGACTCGTATTTTCCACATATACAGGTGATATACGGAATCGTATTTTTCTACATATACAGAAGAAATACGGAATCGTATTTTCTACATATACAGGGGATATACGGAATCGTATTTTCAATATATACAGGGGATATACGGAATTGCATTTTTTAGTTGTCCACAGGGAATACAGAAGTTGGAACTGTATTTTCTTGATAAAAGAAGATACAGATAATATCAAAAGCATGCATTTACATATAAGTGACACGTATACAGGACCGAAATGCAGACTTGTACAACAGAACATGTTTTATTACACATTTTGAATGGGAACCGTAAAGTCATATGCTTAAGAACTTTATCTTCACAAATGGAGTATTTCAAATAATAAAGTAAAAACCAAATCGAGTCACTCTTAAATATTTTTATTTCATAAACATATATTCAATATGTATACATATATTAAACAAAATAAACATGTCTTCGCTACAACAGTCATATATTGTTGCAAGCCTTATTCCGGAGGCACAAATTCATGTAGCGTTGCAACGGAACGGCTATATACCGGTATGATGCGATACAGAGTCATGAAATACGTATCACAGTGGAGAAAAATCCGCACTGCGATATTTTCTTTAGAGATTGAGTTATACATGTACATGTTTCGATATTTTCATACATGTTTCGACATTTTCAAGGCGTATGAATTGCATGTTGTTTAAATCTAGAACAAACTATACCAACTTGAAGTTCGATTCTATTTATCTTAACAATGATTTTTATGAGCCACTTGTATTACACTCATAAAATATTTTGAAGATATTCATATCATTTGTTCGTGTTAACATTTACATATTATTTTAGGAAAGTGAGTCCATAGCACAAATTGATTATTACAGAAAGTTTAAATAATAATCATTAAAATTAAAAATCCGTATTCACAGAAATTCGTCATTCAAACACAGTTCTTAAAAGCACTTAAATATATCAATCATCTATAGGAATGTTACGTAGACCAGTGTGACGGTGTCTATTTCGTGACGTAGGAAATGTTATCTCCAGATATTACAATCTTCTTTGGCATGTGTGTATCTGAAAAAGAGAGTTTAAAATCATGTTTAAATAGTGTCAGGAAATAGTTATCACAACTTTCAAAAAGGCTATACACAAGAATTTTTTAAACGTATACATTTATACATTTTTTTCTAACGCAAATTTCAAAATTATTTTATATTATTAGGATAAAGATGTCATTTATAAGCAATCATTTACACAGGAATTAAATGAAATGATTAATCTATGACGGATGATAAGTTATATGTTTTTGTTATAAAACCTTTACGAATATATTTATTTCAAACCTGCAATATAATTGATAATGGTATCTTTGTTCTATGTAAAGAGTGTTTTATTGATTAAAAATATATTAATACAAAATAACATTGTATTTGGAAAAAGTGCTGACATAATCTTTTTGATCGTTTTACGATGTATATTAGCATCGTTAGTAGGAGTAAATTCGTTTGAAAAAAGGCTTAAAAAGTACAGATATTTTTACTCAGATGTAGATCCGTGTTTGCACAATGATATCCAGTTAAGTAAAAAGCGGAATACCCAGCTATACTTCTCAATTATATTAAAACGTTAATCTTAACAAATTTGGATTATTATTTGTTTCAATTTCAATTGTTTCAAAAACTATCTCAGCAACGAATGAATACCTTCAATATACAATAGTGTAGATTATTATTTTTTTATTGTCAAGACTGTTTAACTAGGTAAGTTGACAATAGAATCTCTTACAGTGTGTCATCTCTAAAAATAAAGTGATAATTCTCACGAAATATAAATCAAAATATCCTCCCTTGCCTATAGCATTAATCTGATAGTATGAAATCAAATTCAGATAATAAAATATACGTATCATATGTGACAATTGCATAAAATAACATAGGAAATATTTTTGTTAATACATGCGAATGCGACTATTACGTGCGCACATGAAACATTTACGTATCAACGCAATATGTTTCACGTGCGCACAAGTACTGTGCGTTTAGTATGATAATTAAGTGACGAGGTGGTCAAGTCCACTATCCAGGTGTAAAACAGCTATCATATTGTGTTTATTATCTTCAAACAGGCTAGCTATATAAATTAAATTATCAACAAATTTACCAACTCTCAGCGTAATGCAGTAGGTAAGGTTGTGGTAAATATCAATGCAAGACAGCTAGGCTCGGATTGCACCTTTTTCCCAAAAATATTGCTTTATAATTATCAATCAGGTAGGAAAGTTATGTATCATTTATTGTAAAGATTATAAATGCTGTGATATTTTCTATTAACTTCTCATTTTGTTTTAAATGTAGCTATATTTAGCCCTATTTAGCAAGTTGGTGCAAACTTATACGGAATGCATTATACTGTACACAGACTGTTTCAACTATAGTTAAGTTTGCACGAAATACTATTGCACTGCAAAAGTACTATGACTACTACATACTACACACTATACAGGATAAAAATCACTATCATCCGTGCATGTATATCTAAATTATTAAATATCATAACAAAACTGCCTTTCTATCCCAATTCATTTTTCTAATGTAAAATTAAAAAAAAAATATATGGAAAGAAAAACGCAAAAAAGTAAGACAACTTGTGAGGCTCGAACTTGTGATAAAATTTAATGTGTATGACATTCTAACTTTTACATCAAGACATTTCAAATTCTGTTTCTTATCTGACATTATATTCGCTTTGAAAACCCTGTTTTACCTATTCAGACAAATGTTGTTAACTTTAGTGTACATGTACAAAAGAAAATGTAACGTCACTCTCACATTATCAAAGCGGCGTACTTATCGCTTTACGCACGTAGTAACTAAACAAATTACTATCATTAACATATATAAAAGTGATAAAACTCTAAAGAAATACATATTTTTTGATTCAGTAATATGTTTAAGAAAAGAAAACTAATTTAATAAAATAAAGTCGCATGCACATTGCATCTATATCAAACCATTTTTTTGTGTGTTCGAGTTAATTCTTATATTTTATATATTTTGATTTTTGCATATTACAAGCAAGTATGGTTTAGCATTTTCAAATGCGCGGCAAAATGCTTATATCATATATGCCTTAATTGACATCATTTTATGAAGTGTGACATCATTCCGCCAAAGAATTGATTCTAACAAGATATAAAAGAGAACCAGTGTATGTATAACTAACCACATTTATTCTTGTCAAAATAAATGCGTGTAATTAAGGAAATTTGACTTTGCCTTGAGAAAGAATAAAGCACATGATGTCAGTACAGAGTGGAATAGATATGAGTCTGGGTAACTCTTCTTTACAGTGTAATTGTCTTATTTCATTCACAAAACACAACAATATATATACGTGAACTTACATCTATATAACTTGCTACCATACTTTGCTTCATCTACAATTGCTGTAAAGATGGCACAGCTGCATTTCTAGAAGATTTAACTGTCCTGAAAAATCATAATATAACTTCAGCATAAAAATGATAAAGAGAACATTGAAAATATTTCATAAGTGATCACATGTGCGAAATTGTTAATACTGTAGGAACGTGTTCACTTTTATGTGCATGTGTAGTTATGTATTTTGTGTGTTCGTGCGTGCGTGCGAGTGTTACCATATTGCTTTATGTGAAATATAAGTCAAAATATGGAATGTCGAAAAATGTGTGATGTACAAAGGCTCAATATAGTTTTTCAAGCGTTTAAATTCATGTATAATGAAATATTAAATAACTATTTCCTCAAACAGGCGCGTGTTTGTGACTGACCCATGCGATATCACCTTATGCGTAATGTTTATCTTAAAAACTAAACAAAGAGTTAAAATTATAATAAGAAAAAAATATTTAAATTTTAATTTGTCCAATAAAAAATACATTGTAAATGTCGAAAACTCAGTTCATGTATATACAATTTAAAATCTGGGTAATCCTGAATAACGTAGATAAATAACCAAAAATATCGAATGAAAACCAAGAGTTGTCTGTCCTGAACTGCGAGTAAACTCGATCTTGCTAATTACTATTAATGCTAAAACAATACAAACAAAGCCGTTTAAAATTCTTACACCGACAACAGGCTCCTGATCTAAGCTTCGTATCAATGTAAAAATAAACATATGAGCCGCGTCACGACAAAACCAACATAATGGGTTTGCGACCAGCATGGATCCAGATCAGCCTGCGCATCCGCGTAGTCTGATCAGGATCCATGCTGTTCGCTTACAAACTCTATAACAAGTAGAGAAACCGATAGCGAACAGCGTGGATCCTGATCAGACTGCGCGGATGCGCATGCTGGTCTGGATCAATGCTTGTCACAAACCCAATTATGTTGGTTTTGTCGTGACGCGGCTCATATGCTTTGACACCAAGGTTAAGTGAATTAACAGTTAACTGTTAAACTTAACACCTGACGGCCATATTACATGCAATCATACACATTATTTGTATTAATGTAAATAAAAGATTCTGACAATTATTTTTATTTTATCTATTCATCTAAATGTATTATGATTTAAATAAAAAAGAAATGTTTGTTTCCTATTTTTGTTCATTTAAAAATAGGTTAATATAAATAAGAAATATATAACAACATTTGTACAGAAACTTAAAAAAGTGAATAAAATTGAAAAGAGCTGAGCCTTTAAATTGACTTATGTTTGCATCAAATAATTGGGATTTGTATAAAAATAAAAACTGCGAATATAAAACAAGTATTCTGCTCGTTAAATTATCAAGAGTGAGAAACAATTTTATCTTAAAATTTATAAACCTATTTTTTAGAAGTACTAAGCAATTTTCTTTTAAAATATGTTAATCTGTTAAATCTGATAATTTTTGTTATTATATTGAATAGATAAAACATAACCTATTTTTCGGCTACCAATTTCATAAATTACTATTAAAATAAAAATAATTTGAGTGTCCCTTTTCGATATGATCTTTCTTGCACATTGATTCGCACCCCTGCTGTTGATCGCTCAAGATTATAAAGTCCAATTAGTTGACCAATCAAGCATACATAGGTCGTGTCACACACACTGATTAATCCCTTAGTACTACCATGTCCAGGGGCTGTAATACCTTGACATATTTGGTGTTTAAATGTCGTAATTTAAACTCGGTGTCTTTTTTACCCTGAAGGGAAGTTACGATTAACGCATTTAACAAATGCCCTTTTCATTTTTTGTTTTTGCATTTTTCATAAAAAATATTAATTAAACAAGATACAATTTAGAAATCAAAATCAAACTCGTAACCTCCCAGTCTAAATTTAGGGATATATCGCTGCTTTAATTATCTAATCCGGCCGCCATATTGGATAGCGAAACAGATTAAACAGTGTTAAAGTTTTCTAAAAACAAATCAGTTTAACCCTGAAATAAGCTGTTGTCACAAAATGCAACTATTCTATTGATCGCATATTGATATTGCAACGATAAAAAATAACTTTTAGCCTACCTTGTTTTGCAATATTCTGAATTTTATTTGCTATCCATTTCCAATCCCGTTTTTTTTTTCATTTCGCCCGCACTATTTCTGATTGGTTGATAGGATTCACGTGATACAAAACCAACGCTTTAAACTCATTGGCTGTTTTGAAAACGCGTGATATGATAAGTTTGATAAGTTTAAGTTTGATAAGTTTATTTTGAATATTCCATAAGGCTATATAGCCCATGAGGATATACCATGCATTATAATATGGCAAGACAGTATATGGCATAAATGTACAAAACAATTTATAAGATATGCCTAGATACCGTTGGTGTAATAAAGCATTTAGCATTAATAATGCCACGGATTTATACTAAGGTCGGTGATAATGCGGAAGAAACCAACATATTAAGACCTTTATTCGATCCAAAATAATGCAATATTAAATCTGGGATGTACTATAACTTCGTATGTTCCAGATTAAATTAGAAATATCATGAATCCATAAACGATATTTTGCATACATGTATAACATAACCATTGATACTTTTTCATAGGCAAAACTTTGATTCTAATGCTCAATCGGTTATTTATTTTTTTGATAATAATAATAATAATAATAATAATAATAATAATAATAATAATAATAATAATAATAATAATAATAATAATAATAATAATAATAATAATAATAATAATAATAATAATAATATATAATATTATGATGGTGATATGATGATGATGATGATGATAATAGTTGATAATAATATATATGATGATGATGATGATGATGATGATAATAATATAATAATAATATATAATATAATAATAATAATAATAATAATAATAATAATATAATAATAAAATAAAAGACGTTTTAGAAGCGCTAAGAAATATTTATAAATTACACAAATTTTTGTGACAACAACAATAAGCGGGTAAAATCAAAAACCCACATTAAATTTACACATAGGACAAAAGCCCCCACCCCAGTCCCATCAAACAAAAGCCTCTCTAAGGTTTATAGACCAGACTGATTACTTTCTATTTTTACACGCCCAGTGTTCGGGAACTTGGGTTATACTTCAAATAAATCTAGATAAGTATGCGTCTTTCACTTTTATTTCCTTGATAAGCTTTGAAAAGCGATTCTCTGAAAATATTCATTTACATTTGAACTGCACAATATATAATAAAGTAAACATAAAACATCAATGAATTATAAGTACGAATTACACAATAAATCAAATTAGAACTTTTGTACCTTTAAATTTAAAATCTTAAGGTAAATTATCTTTTAAAACAATTGCATTTATTTGTTAAAATATTTCAAGTTCCAGATTTAAACTGACGAGATTCTCAATAGACGGAGATGGACTGGGGGTGCTTTTTGTCCTACCTGTATTTTTGATGGGGGGGGGGGCTTTTGTCCTACGTGTAAATTTCATGGGGGGGGGGGCTTTTGTCCACCTTGTCATTTTTAGATGGGGGGGGGGCTTTTGTCCGTATCCCCATTAAAATAAATTACTTACTTACTTTCTTATACACATAAATGAAGTATAAAGATCCTTTCACATTATCTGCGGATTTCATAATTAAAATAAAACTTTATTAGTATAAGAATATTTGGAGTATCAGTAAAAATTCGAAAGTCCAATTTAAAAAATGATTTTACTATCAATATATAATTTAGTATGTTCTTAACTTGAGTTTTAAAATCAAACTAAGACAATTTTTATTTTTTTAAACAGAAATTTACTTTTACAAAAACTGTTCCTAGATACATAATTTTATTTTAACAAGGTAACAAATGTTAATTTACATAGCACGGTCATGTTCCCCTTTCCTGAACAATGTTCAAGTCACCGAATTATGCAGAAATACGGCTGATGGGAGACGAGGAAACTCGGGAGATGATGATGATATTTTTCAAGATATGCTATTTCGAATAATTTGACATCATCTATCAACAATACATGTACATACACCCCGAGTGACATCCATCTGATTCTAGCTTGTTAACTTAGATATAATTGGACCTGGCGGCAAGGTACTTTAAAGTTTACTTTAAGATAAATCTTAATTGTGTCGTCTTGTTTAAATGACGAATTCCGCCAAATTAAAGGATAACAACAACACGACGCTGCAAAAACATTGGAAAGAATATAGCAGCTATGTCATGTATGTCTGTTTCATTTTAATATGTCGGGTTAGAGTCTTTATAATATCTGGAACAAAATCACATAGAGACTCGGTTATGAGATCACAATTTAATTCCCTTATTTCGTACATGAATTATATTAGAAATTGACAATAAAAATACCGTTAAGAAATTCAACACCAATTGCGCTAACTTACCTAATCGGAGAAAAGCGACACTTGATATACCCTGCTGCGTTTATGATCAATATCCGGATCAATATCCGACTTAATCAGTATTGTCTTCGATTATGGCAATACAGCACGTGGCTATTACACAATATTATGTCATAAATGAGACCGCGCGAAAAAGAATCAAAAATGGGGAATTCGGATCTACCACGGATTTATATTCCATAGAACAACATAAGATTTCTATTCAACACTTGTGTACAGAAACGCAAATCTTTGTTTCCTGAAATAAAAGATTAAATAAATAAATAAATAAATAAATAAATAAATAAATAAATAATAAATAAGAAATATATGAATAAATGAGTAATGAATGAATAAATGAATGTATGAATAAGTAAATGAATGAATGATTGGGTGATTGATTCAATGAATGAATGAATGAATGAATGAATGAATGAATGAATGAATGAATGAATGAATGAATGAATGAATGAATGAATGAATGAATGAATGAATGAGATATCATTGTTGTTTTCTTTCACACATGCAAGTACATGTATTATATTATGTATAGCCTATTTTTTATAGGACATATATCAACGTAAAATTTAATTGCTGTGTGGACAATCCCGATTTCATCTTCGTGATTTCACAATTATTTAACTTTCACGATTTCAACTTCACAGATTCACGATTTTATTATAATTAATTCATGTTTTGAACATCACAATTTCAACTTTATCATTTTCTCATGTTTGGCTTATCATTATAAAATATTATAATGATAATGAAAAGAAAATTGCAAAATAGCATGATTCACCATTGATGCAACATGCGAAACAGTACTATCTAATCGTCAATCTCAATTGTAAAGAATTCGCTATTTATCTGCGGGTGTATGCTAAAAAGCATACCAAGCGGTATTGAGCTAAAATACCGCGTCTGCATGTTACAGGTGGTACAGGTGGATGTCTTACATGTTCTGTGTATTTGTACGCAATTGACGCGTTAATTACTCAAGGAAATTTTGCATTGTGTAAATTGTCTAATGTCTGACAAATATATGATCAGACAATTTCTTTACTCTTACTGGATATAGGCTTTTCAGAAGTAAATTTTCATTCGCTATTTCTATATACAGAATCCGTATTTGCACGAATACAGAATTTCGTATTTTAGTAATATACGGACTTGTTATAAAAATTCCGTATATTAGTAAAATACGGACTTCGTACATCAAAGTTGTTCACGTATATTTACGAGTGTACGGAGTTTGTATACTAGTCATGTACGGACTGATATAATATACGGTCCCGTACATCTCCGTATTTCAAGTTTCCCGTATTCTTACACGTATATTAATGATATACGCTTTTTCTGATGATGTAATTACAAAATATATATTATATATATGCAAAATTTGTGAAAGTAGTTCCTAATAAAAATTGATATGTTGACAAACGTGGATGCATTTCAGCTCCTTATTCTACCAGTAAGGATACCAAAGTACATGTATGTGAATCATGTTTCTGAAAACATTCAGGTAAATACAACAAATATATGTTTTTACATATTCCAGAGTTTAAGCTTAACTTTTAGTCCCAAAAACGGTATTTTATTTCTTAAAAGCTTTATAGTTCCGTTGTTCTGTAACAGTGTTAGTAACAATATTCATTGACCGTTTAGCTGAACCATTATTATTCATTACTTTGTTTGGTTTGTCTTACTTTGCTTACGTTTTGCTACTTTTATTCTGAAATATTTTTATCATTTCGCCTTTGCTTCTTTCACATGATAAGCATATAACTGCTCTAAATTCATTATCATTATAATCTTATGAATCAGTTGCCTTTTCCTTCAGTTTAAATGTCATTTCAGAAACAAATCTTTATTTGAAGGTAAAATTCTGTCAAAGTCAGCAAATACGCTAGCTTCACACTGAGGCTGAGATTAGTCCCGTATTTTTTGGGGTTGTTTTCCCGGGTGGGACATTGCTTGCCGGGGTTTTGTTTAGGCCTCATTTGATAGAAACCCACGGCGAAATCCTGCAGGTGTTACTATTTAATTTCATGGAAATACCCAACGTTACTTTTAAACTGGAAAAAAAAGACGCATCAATTACTTTTTAAAACCCAAAAAAAAACAAAATTTTTCCGTGGAATTCAAAAAATGAAAAATTATGAATAAGAATCCCATAAAAAGTTTTGGGGGGCAAAAATAGGACTATTTTTAAAATACAGGCACATCAAGTTCAGAGATAATTTGGTTAATGCTTGTAAAAAGGAAAAAATAAAGGGTTTTATTTTTGTACTTAGAGAAAAGTTTACATAATATTTAGAAATGTTCGGGTGCGATAAATCAAAAAAAATGGGCACTTAATGTGAGTGAATCTAGTATTATAAACGTAACAAAATGTAAACGATTGATATTTTGACTCCCATACAAAATATTTAGTCTATATTTACTGCTCTGATTTCCAATACAAACAAAAGAAGCTAAATTGGATCGGGCTATACGGCCAATTAGTACATATGTTTTTGCTAAATTGTAATATAACACGAAATTTAAAGAGACGAAAGATCATTTACCACACTGGGCATTGTTGCCCTGTCATAAAGCACTTCGGTTGAACACTCGCCCTCAATATGAGAAACGCTTGTTGTCGGGGACTCGGCCGAGAAGCCATCAATTTCCAAATTGTAAGTCATCGTTCTCGGTAGCCTTAGAAACGGAATTCTTAATAGAATTTCTAGTAATTGCGCTTTTCCGTCGCTGACAAGTCGTTTGAGAGTTCTACTGTCACTGTGAACGTAATTGTCGGGTCAGTGCTTTTTCGTTTTCCTGCTTGAATCCCCAATTCTGTTTCCGCAAATGATCTGTCATTGATAATTTCATTAATTTAATAATGATTATGTTAACGTTATTGACATTTTACGTTAAATTTATACATTTTTCTTAAGTTGTTTGAAAATTGGAAATGATTTAGTTAAGGATATAACAAAGGCTGTCACAGGAGAAGTGCGCCCCATTATTTGCAGTATTTTCTTAGTACTGGAATGGTAGAATGAATTGATAAATAAATAAATAAATAAATAAAACTCACTTTAACTTTACTGACAGAGCATTTTTGTTGACAGTCTTGTCCAGTGCCTCTATTGAACGCTTCAATGAACTTATTCTTAATATCTTCTCTAGCCTCGTCACAAGGTCCCTCATAATAATAGTACTCGAACTTGAGTTTAAAGAAAGCCGATGCTCTCCCATCAACCTCTGTGTAAATAAATGCAAGAATATGTTTGTTGTGAGAATACGTGTCATTTCTACAGTCAGTCTGATCAAAGTGCTTCTTGGAAACTCAGTCATGCTTCAGCATTTCAGAAAAGTCTACAAGATACTTAAAGGTTTTGTTAATTGATACAATAATAACCTCCAGAATCACGAGAACGCTCGTGCACAGTGCGTTAACCAGAGTGCAGGTATTAGTTACTCACACTCACTGCCTGTCTAGAACATGTTCGTCGATTGGCTCATTTTTACTTGCGTTTACTTATTGCGACAACAGGGAAAAAGATAGCGATGTAAATATCATATTCAGATGCTGGTTCATTGGTTACCTTTTCTAGGGTTTACTTATTGCGACGACAGAGTAAAAGATAGCGATGTAAATATCATATTCAGATGCTGGTTCATTGGTTACCTTTTCTGGGGTTTAATATTGTGACAAGAGGGGACGTGTTTTTATTTTTGTATATGATACTTAAAAGAAAGAACATCAAACACACTCGGCAATCAGATACCCTTCCGTTTCACCTAGAAAACAAATCTTCCCATCAAATACTATTCCTCACAATTCACTTCAAAAACCTACCTTACCCCTTGTGCGTTTTTTCCTCATCATTTACAATAATAACATACCGTCTCTGTCACATGTTATTTGTCACCATTAAGATAAAAAACATACTTTATACCTTAAACGTTATTTGTCACCATTTACCTGAAAAACATACCTTGACAATTTGGAATCGTTGCAGATATGTACCAATTACCAGAATCTCCGCACACGAGTAGGTTCTTTTGCACAGATACTTCATTCCCCTGTGTTTCTGAATCGTCCATAACCAAGTATCCATCTTCACATAAAATTTGACAGAACTTTCCTTGCAGCCACGTGTCACAAGCCAACGCTCCATTATCAGGTGCACGGAGTGCTGGACACGTGTTAATATCTACGAGAAATGTGATACAATATTAAAAGTCTGCGCATAAACATTTCCTCATGCATGAGTCTTGAACATTGAGGATTTTTTGTTAGATTTTTTTTAATGTGGGACTGTTAAAAGTAATAGAAGCGGTGGCCTAGTGCTTAAGTTGTCTGCATCTCGACCTTTGTATAGTAGTTTCCAGTCTGTAAAAGGGTAACACCATGTGTTCTAATATATGGATACCGGGAAGGATTTTTGAGGGTTTTTTTCAGGGAAAGGATTTTTGAATGGTTAAAAAAGCTGTAAACATTCTTGAGAATTAAGATTAGATAAACCATTCATTTTTATAAAAGACAATATATTTGTTGTAAAATACAAAAATGGCATGATAAGCCAATTTTGTTACAAAATACCCAATACTTCGATTTCACATCATGAAAGATTTACCCATGCTACAAAACGATCCTTAAAAATAAGACGATTACTAGAACGTTTTTATGAAAATCTTAGGCTTTTTATTAACTTTATTATTTTATGTCTAAAAACTGCGTACTTTCACAGTATGGCTGGTTGTTCATGAATGTCCATCTACCATATGGAACAATTTCGCCTGTCTTATCACACTGCGCATGCGCAGGGCCATTCAACGCAGTACCATTGTCACAAGTGAACTCACAAGACGATCCAAATATTCTTCCTGTCGGGCAAACGACGGCAGTGTATGGTAGAGGGTAAATCATATGACACTTTATCTCTGAAAAAAAAAATCAATTAGCCTGTGTACTTTTGTAGTTTTTCGTGTTGCTGTGACAAACGTCGCAAGTGAATAAACAGTAAGCCGATTTAACACTGGAAAGGTCAAAGTTTAATTTGCTAAACTGTCAACATTGGAAAAGTTCATCAAGTGATCAAATTATAATTTGCGTTTTGCTTACATGTATGTTTGAATAAATTTCAAATAATACATAATAATGTATCTATACGTGTATACATTTGTATTTATACCTAAATGCTGCTAATTTGGTAAGATCTCACTATATAATTATAATATATTTGTTGAATAACAGTTATTATAACAGTTGCATATAACTGCGTGTGTTTCCTCCCTTTGACCATTATAGTAGACATCATCTTTTTACGACATATCTTACGGTATATTTAACGACAATTCTTACGTTTTACGACAACATTGAACTCGCAGATGGCAGTATTATTTGCAGCATCAGAAGCCATGTATGTGACGGTATGCTCGCCAACGTCAAGCTCAGTTCCAGATCCAGGACCTGATATTCGAATCGTATTAACGATTCCACTGTTGTCCGTGGCTGTAATTATATTATATATTATGATATTAGGACAATATGACGTCGTGTCAGGGGAGGATAATTCAGATCACCATCGAGTATCTTAATATACTACTTTGTTTATCCTTTCCTTAAAATTTCATTTCAACATAATATTATTTTGTTTTTATTCTTCAAAGATTAATGTGTGAGCATTTCACGTGTTTTTATTAGTGTTTCATCATTAATTATTTATGATTTATTAACCATTAACGTAAATAAATGGTTGATTAACCAATGATTTACTGTCTACAGAGTACACGCCTCTCTATGCTGCCAAAATAGTTCATGTGGACTCTTACTGAAAAAAGCCAAAATTGAAATAAAAAGATTTTCATCTCTTAGATGTGTAGGAGGGTAAATATTCCGCTATATTGCTCCTGTAACCGACAGACATATATGGATACATGGCTTAAAAACAACAGTTGTAATCATGAAGAGCCTGTTTTAATCATTAGTCTTAAAGTTCATCGCACAGCTTTATGGTTGCTATTTCATTTTGAGATTGGTCCATATTTTTTTCTTAAAATTATCAACAAAAGAAAATTTAGATTATAAAATCTGCAGTAATCCTGAAATGACCAATGAAAATTCTTCTTATATTCAGTTCTTTCCTGTGTTACAGGAAGTCAAACTGATTTTAGATGGCCTCCGGTCAAAAGTCAAAAAGAAACATATATCGCTAAATACTTGTATTGTTTTGAAAGTTTGTTTTTTTCAACTTACCATGAGGTTCGTTCCACCAGACTCTTCCGGAAGTTTTTGATCGCTCGGCGTACCCAACCTTTACATACGGGCAATCTTGAAACACTGGCGGCGACGTATCTGGTGAAAACATAAGCGTATTGTTTATTTTTATCTTATGAGCGAAAAAATAAACATGGATCAGAATCGAGTTTTTTGTCGCTTGTGTACATGTGTGTGAAAAGAGAACTTGCATTGCACACGCGTGTCCTTGCTACATATGTACACTTGATAAACTGTTACTTGTCAGATCTTGGATTCTCTACAGAAGCTATTAATTGGTGAAAACCGTATTTAAAGGCACAAAAAAATCAACACTCAAAATTGAAGACGTTTTCCTTCTCACGGAAGGCTTTATAATGCTGTACATGCAGTATAGGATATAGAACACGTAAGATTTTTATCAACTGATAAAATAACGTTCAAAAACGCAAAAGCGAAAAATGGCCAATGTATATTGCGTATGTGTATGTATATTACCGAGAGATAAAAAAAAAAACTTTAGCAAAACAAAAATGATTTATTGACCTTGTTAGATGGGCCTTTCAGAAGTTGAGTTAGGGAAGATTTTATTTTAATTTCAAAGTAGTGCATTTTCAGCATGACACCTTAAAGTGTAAGGATTAAACAAAAGTTGATGCTGTAACTTTTTTGTATGTGCGGTAATTAAAAGTTATATTTATAAGTGGCAATATGTGCAGTTTTATGTACACTATGTATTACTTTTGTTAATCCGATGAAACCCATTCGCCGACATCGGGTCAACTTAAACTCAACTACACTTTCGAGAAACAGCATATGTGTCATTCTTCACACAAGAAAATGCAAAATCATCAATACATATACAGACCTTCACACACAGGCATCCAACCCCTCCAGTTGCCATACTCGTTGCAGACTCGAACCTTGCTGTGCCCGGGGAGAATGCTGTAACCATCCTTGCAGTTATATGAACACTTACTTCGGTAAAAGTTATTGTCGGTGCAGGAAATATCAACGACGCCATATTGGCCGACAGAAGGGAGAAGCTCACTGCATTGAAGTTCTTGGTGAAATAAAAAATAAGGGTAACTTATCTAAATGTAACAAAATGTATACTTTCAAAACTTATTCAACTTATAAAAATCATCATAAGTAAAATACTGCCGCAATCACAACTTTTCGGTTCTCTCCGTCTTCGGATACGGTTATTATAGATGATTGCCGAAGACGTTCCGATTGATTTTGTCGCTGTTTATTTGGGTCTGACGAATGTTAACTTCCGGTTTAAACAATAGCCAATTGTTACGCATATTTTTACCATAAAACTTAGCAAAGAAATTACACAAACGTCGTGAGAAATTTGTCTGTTGTTTCAGAATAAAAAATATCCAATAAATGTAAATATCTAATAAATGACAGCAAAAACAAACAAATCCTTTCTTCCCGTATATATACAGGGGAATTAACATGGCAGAATGTTAGACATAATTAGTAGGATTTGTCTTTCTTGTCCTGCCAATATGGTCGACATGGTCGAGAGATATACTGGAATAAAAAGTGTCTTGGGGTCAGTAACTTAAAAAAACATTTGAACATACAGGTTTATACGGTGGTTACATTTCAAGGAAGTTACACTAAATTTTTGTACATACTTTGACAGTAAGGTTGAGTTGCCGTGTCCCATTGTTCCGAGTCCAAACATGTAGTTTTTGATGGGCCAACCAGCTCGTGACCTCCATAGCAACCAAACCGACACACACTTCCGCGTCGCATTTGATAACTCACGTGACAAATCTTCCAGCCATCTTGAATTTCGCCCCATGTGGGACATACCAAAACTAAGAAAATACATATTTTCTTTATACATTTGTTTAATGTTTCTAGATTTATTACATGTAGGTGTTGGTTAATGAACAATTCTTACAATTAATTAACAGATTACAATTAATTAACATATTACAATCAATTAACAGATAATCAGAAATTTGAGTTGTACATGCGTTCATGTATAAAGTTACGAAAGTATTTATTTCAAGATATATACCGAACCATAAAAAGTAATAAAATACACTTTTGCAATAACTTGGAAACTTTTTGATACCTTAGTTTGACTGTATAATATATATATATATATAAAATAAAAACAAAACAAAACATAACACACTTTTTACAATTATATAGAATGAGCACGAAGCGTAGTTGCCTGCCTTGTCCTTTGCAGTATATCTTATTCTCGTAGTCCCTGAAAACAGTTTTCCAGGTGCTTTTCCAGATCTTACAGGCCTGAAACAGGGGAGAACATGTATTCCTCTCAATCAATGGTATTTGATCAGAAAATGCATTGTTTGAAAAAGAAATTAGCTACAACAACAACAAATAATATTAGGATAATTTTTTTTATACGCACTTGTTAACTATTCAACATATATTTGCAAAGATTATATCTTACGTAATCGGGCCATCTCGATTGTCGTTGGCTGAGATGGTCCGTTCGTCCCACCATACTTTTGTGTTAATTTGGAAAGGATCTGCAACTGCTTCTATATTTGGTGGACATTTTATAGTTGGTCTGGTCCTATCCCGAGGTGGGCAACTACGGCCACGTCTTCTTCCTCTGCCGCAACCCAACACCACGGAGTTACATACGAACAGTATTACCAGTATGTTAACAATGTGGAGTTTCATCTTTTATCAGCTATAATAAACAATGAGATTTTATCATTTATTTTATGTGGATTATAAACAGAAACTATTTCCAATGTACGTATCAATACCAACAGGCTAGACTATCATTTCCATGACCCTTGACCCTTTTAAGTAGTTGCACAACTACGCTAATTTTATCTGATCTTTCTTTCATGTTAACTCAGACATATACACTTTGATTTTCAAATATACTTCTTATTCTTGATCTTTTAGTTATTATAGTAATAATAGTAATTCAAATAATCAAGTGTCATATAATCTAAAATACATATCATTCTTTAGAATGTAGACCAATATTCTTTCATGACAAGTAAGATTTCTATTTTCCTATTATTTCTTTTTTAAAAAGTACGGAAACTTGAATCTGTGCCAATTTTTGATACCAAATATTCCTTTTTTTTCCCAACAGAAATCTAAAATAATTGTAGACGTAATCTTTTTACATATTTCTTTGCAATTCCTACTAATTTTTATGACAACTTTGGAAAACCTATGATTTGTATTAGTGGACTCGTTGAACGGGTAAACTTGACTCTTCAACGAATAACTAGAAGATCAATCAAATATGTACCGTATCTGAGTACATAATTATTCATGGACCATTTGACAGTGCTAGCCTGTAATCAGATAATGGCATTTCTCAAACTTAAACGGTAACTCTATTAACGTATTAACACATTCTAATAAGCATAAAAATCTTAATTTTAATATGCAAGTCTTAGCATTGGAGCAAACATATCATTGTATCGACATAGAGATGTCCTTGTTATATGGCATATTTTACGCACATAAAGACGTATACCGATATAACTTTAAGGTATTAAAAATTTATTAACATCTTAGCTAATTCTAATCAGCATAGAAACTTAACTTTAACATTTAAATCTAAGCATGGGAACAAACATACCACTGCACCAACATAGAGGGGCATATTTTACGCGTATAAACACATTTAAGGTATATAACGTAATCACCCTCAATAGTATACATACATATAATTATATAGTAGTTATGACGTATATGCTTGCCCACATGGCATTACATGTTAAATGTTGATGCTGCACATCAAAGACGCCGCCAAATGATATAAACAGTCAATCAGCATTGAAAATCGTTCTCTATATTACAGTTGAATATCCGAAGCACAACTCAATATTTTCTCCATGTATGTTCTTGGTATGTGCTCGTTGTTTAAGAATTAAGTTGCATAACTATTTTTGTGAAAAAGTAGAACCTTATGCATAAATTCACAAATGTTTGTCTGTTGGGACAAAGATTGAAGGGTCTGGTCCAAGCAAAATGACTTGGATAACAAGTAAAATTGAAAGATTTTTCGCGCCGCGCCTCCGCCATTTTAACTTGTTAATTATCGACTTTTCGCTTGGCGGGGTCGTGGGGGGAAAACACGAATGGCACAAATCAGCCACCATGCAATTGCGTCTATATGCTCCGCCTTTTACAGACATACTACCGCTCGTTCCGCCTACCCTTAAATAACAATATATAAATGTAACCATATCAATAACATTCATATCACTCTTATTAAATTTCAAAGCAAGATAAAATATCTTTTCATTTTTCTTTTCTTTTCTTTTTGTAAAACAAATCTATTTAAACTTAACAAATGGAAAACCAACCACATCATTATTCTTTTTCAATAGAGATCAAATTACATTTATGGCACTTTTCCGGATTGCATAACACTATGACACTTAATCATTTGCTGGAAACCCAGTTCATGTAATAGTGAAAATACCGTAAGTAGTACAAGAAATTTATCCATTCCTTAAAATAGAGCACGATATTTTTATCAGGAGAAGTAGGCCATTGTTTTGGACTTCGGTTTGTAATAGAAATACTGCAGACTACAATATTCATGTCATAATAATTATCATTCATACGACACTCCAGTCAAATATCAATCCTTCATGCAATTTCTGCAAACTCCAAGGCGATCAGATAACCAAAACATACCAGCCTACCTTGAAAACGTACATGGGTGGAGTTGGGGGCTGTACCCCTTAGTCGAAGTACTAAATTCGTGGCTAAAAATGTTTATAAATGTAGAAATGTATTCACATAAAATTTACTTTTATACACGTTCTCTGATAAAATGCTTTGTGTATGATTATGCTAAAAGCACTGCAGTTCTTTTTTTTAATCATTGTTCATACATACAACATTTCATTCTCTCGTTAACTTTTTTCCGTTTATTACGATTTACTAAATAAATTTTAAATACAAGATACTTGATACTTTACTTTATTCTTTGTCCGGATGGCCAAGTGGTGAGTATAGAAGTTGCAAGTTCGAATCCTCAATATAATGCTTTTCAGAATTCTTTAATTATTTTTTAATTATATGCAGCATTAGTGGATAAATCAATTTTTTAATTTCTTGTGTCTTTTCTTAAAAGAAAATCATAACATAGTGGTCAAGTTTCGCAAAATAAATTTAAAAAAAAAAAAAAACAATACAAAACAACTATTTGAACCAACAACCTTCAATTTAAACTAAGAGTTTTGATACCAAGGGTAGTTAGGCAAATGTTGTGTCGGTAACTTTAAGTTATACATGAACCATTTTTTTGTAAATATCATTTGTGAACTAGGGAGGGGAACTATAATCTGAAAATTTGCAAACAAGTTATTGGTTCAGATCTACATTAAATGGTAAACAAATTTGTGTAGATACTTTGTGTAAAAAAAAACCAACCCAACTCTTTAGAGTCCCTTTAATTCGAATTTGGTTATGGTTATTTGGTTATTTGGCTATTTGCACATCATTAGAACATTTTTTAATTAATTATAATAATTGTCAGACATATTTTCAATGATCTTTTTACAGAAATAGATTTTATTTTCATTTGAATGACAAATATATACATGTATAATAAACATTTATTTTACATTATCAAAGATTATACTTTACATTTGAAACCACATCGGTGGTGATGGTGGCAGTTCACCCTCCGAATCACGATATGGGGCCACAATGAATTAACCAGAGCGTTTACCAGTACTAGTACCTCCAGTTCGCAAAGAACTGATAACTTCTGTACTTCAGCAAGGGTTGAGGTACAGTGTGAATGGATGTAGAAAGGATTTCATGATCAATTACAACGAAAGTGACCTGCACCATTCGGGAATCGAACCGCCTCGATTGCAAGTTTCACAGTCCAACGCTCTACCCCTTGAGCTAACCGGACAGCTTACTTTTAATCCGTATTAAGTCCGAGGTTTTTATGAAATAATAGCCGGGGAGTTCCGGTTGCAAATACAATTAACAACTTAAACCGGAACTTTTTGCGATGTTGTACCTTTTCACGTAAGGTCGTCCGTCCAGCCATCAATGAAATGTACGCATTTGTCAAATATAAGCTTTTACAAGAATCTATACTCATAATTACTTGATTGAAGTATATGGTTGTAGTCATACGGGCTTTTTTTATTCGTTTTTCAATTGATATTTTGACTAAAGAACACGATGAGCATTAAACACAGGTCAAATAATATTGCAAGTAAACCAATTGTTATTTTTAAGGCAGTCTATAATCGCGTCTTAAAGGAACTCCACTGAAGTTCAAAAGCACAAAAGCAAAAAATAAATAAATAAATAAATAAATCAATAAAAAATGAACACTTGAACTGAATAAAAAGAAAGATAAAAAAGAAAATGGTTGTTCAGAATTGGATTGAAAAGACAATACCTGTTTAGACTATTGCCTGATTTTAATTGAAAAACGTTTAAAAGCTTTTCACTGTCATGTGATTTTACAAAATAAAATAAACGGTGTAAACGAATAATCTGAAATTTTGCTCACAAGTTATTGTGGTATATATTTCATCAAACTATCAAAAATCTCGAAAAATTATTTGAAGTCCTGTCATTAAATAAAACGTCAGTGGAGCCCCTTTAAAATGCACAAGATAACAGTAACCGCATCCGTGAAGATAACAATAATTTATTTCTTATGACATTCCATTAATCTATGTTGCATATCTTTTCACCTTTAAGAGAATGCTAAACATAATCTTGTGCAGTATCTTATAACACAATGCGGTTTATTACAAGTTTTCGTGTGTTTATTATGTAAACCTTAACCAAGTATACATGATTGGGTTACCTACTTAGAATCACATTATCTTATGCAAAACAAACAAACAAACGAAAACAAACTTTGACCAGCAACAAAAGTATCAAGTTTAACCGTTTTTTCTCCAGTAACATCCTGAATATGTTTTTTCCTTGTTGTTGTTGTAATTGTTGAATTTTTATAGCGGCCTTGAAGCTTTATGTTTTGTTTGGAAAAACAATTATGTGTTGTTTCAAACTAAGTATCATTCGAAAAGTTCATCTTATCACTGTTAAGCCCGATAATCCGTCGTCCCGAAAGCTATTTATAACGCGAAAGTGACGTTTGTTTCTAAAAATAGAAGATCGGAAAGAAAATCGTCTGCTTTACTTATTTAAATATAGAGAGTCGACCGGTAGATGAAAGGTATCGAAGGGTTTCCTTACTGTTTATGTATTTATCATCGGCGATTTTTTTTCTACCTTAATTCTTTTCATTTAATAATTATATAAAATGATTTATCTAAATATGATATGTTCAACCTTTAAAAAAAGTTGAAGTCCGAGACTCTAGTAAAGACAAATGGCGACTTTCTAACATTACTGCTTGCTCATAAGCCATTTTGTTTAGCAGTTCATTTTTTTTCGGACAGGACTGTGTGTACGAGTAAAACTACCGGGATAGAATAACCGTAACGCACACGAAAGTGGCGGCATGGATTCGAACAAATCAAACTTAAGGCCACGATAATCCAGATACTATATTTGTTTCACGATAACCTACAAAATTTATATAGTACCTACAAAGTCGATGTATTAACGTTTCAATATGTCACTCAGATTTGCAAACATTTTATAAAAAAAAATAAGATATACACATACAGAGAAATTCTGTTGTCAATATTTATATTTCAATATTACCATAAAATATCATTCAGCAGTTTTTATGTGAAAAAAATACTGATTCAAACACTTTGATCAAATCGTTATTATCGTTATCCTTATACTTTGTTATCATATCTTATTTACTTAATATGGTTATTATTCACCAATAAAAAAAAAAAAAAAAAAAACAAAAAAACAAAAAAAAAGAAAAAAAAAAAAAAAAAAAAAAAAAAAGAAAAAAAAAAAAAAAAAAAAAAAAAAAAAAGTAAAAACTAAAAAAATGTTATCACCGAAATCTCTCGATTATAGTTTAATTTGGTTTATTATTGATGAATATCATTTGTAGATGATAACTGTTCACAAACTCATTGTTATTTCCTCTTAACATCCGTTAGTTACCATAGGTATCAACTATTTACAATTTATGTAGGCAATGTATAATAATATGCATTTTTTAAATCTGATGTTTTATGCATTTGTAGATTAATTACATTGATCATGATAATAATTAAAGTTAATCAAGTATTGTTTTTTTATTTTATCAATCATTGTTCTTAATTATTAAAATGATAATATCATCATAATGATTATTACCTTTTAACATATTCATTTATGCTCCTTTTATCATTATCAACATAATTATCATTATCATCATTATATTATTTAATGGTGATAATTTTATATTATTTCTATTATCGTTTCTATAATATCTCTTAACTATATTTATGCTGATGATGATAATCAAGGTTATCATGCTCATATCATATTATTTCCATGATGATGATGATGATGATGATCATCATCATCATCATCAACAACAACAACAACAACAATAACAGCATCAATACACCATCACAACGACAACGACAACATTAATAACAACATCATCATCATCATTTAATATTTCAGTGTTAAATCAAAATAATTGTCAGTGTTATAAATAAATTTATGATTTTATTTTCCGTTATCTTTATCCACATTATTATACATGTTACAATCTTCATTGTATATTTCAATAATCTATTATAATTGTTAACATTATGGTAACAAATATTATTATTTTTTAAAGCATCATAAATTTTTTTCTGCTAATATAACCAATATGACGGGTTTTTATCAAAGGTGTAAATATTCACTTTGTAATTTGACATAAGTGAGCGCTTCAATTCCACAAAACTTTTAGTAATTTACTCCACATTATAATAACATTGCAAATACAATTAATGATCGATTTATTTAGTTTTAATATCGTTTATAAAATTATTTTAATAATAAAAAAAACAACAAGAAGAAAAAGAACAACAACAACACAAGAAGGAACGAGCGAGATTAACATAAAAAAATAATAAATCATGATAATATTAGCATTAAAGAATAAAATAAAATAATACATACATTTAACGCGATCCGTCCATTACAAATAATGTCAGTTGTTAACAAGTAGAGATATTCAAATCCACTCTAATACTTGCACAGTGGCGTATATCTACTTCCGCCTTCCCGCGCGTATTCACCGATAAAAATATACAGCCATTATGAAGTTTGATTTACATTGACTAAATTTTGAAACATAAATGCGGTAGTCTTTTTCATTTGGAAGCTTGTAAATTTTAAATCACCGTCTTATTTGGTAAGTCATGTTTTTTTCTTTTTATATGTTTAAATGAAATTACCCGTTTTGTCTTAATTTTAATTCTTAACTGTTTGTTTTTCATATAATTTTAATGTTTCAAAATTGAAATTGCTATTTTTCATTATTTCTTTTTTATTTCAAATCAAGTCACATCATTTATTGCTTTAATATATAAATCAACGAAAATAAAATACAAATATTCAGGAAAACATTTTGTTTAACTGTTACAACACACATGTTACTTGTATCTGGCGTTATTTTATATTGTTACATAAAAACTAAGGCAAATATTGTCATACTTAAAGAAATAGCTGTAATGTGATGGCTGATAAGCAAGTATGTTACAATTTATAATATTACAAGAAAAGTGTGTGCATTTGGCACAGAAGTCGACAATAGACACGCTGTACGACTTTCGATTTCTAAATGTCGAGCTGAAATGTTGTGTTAGCAAATAGTTAAAACTTTAAAGGCATGTCGAGCTGAAATGTTTTGTTAGCAAATAGTTAAAACTTTAAAGGTATGTCGAGCTGAAATGTTGTGTTAGCAAATAGTTAAAACTTTAAAGGTATGTCGAGCTGAAATGTTGTGTTAGCAAATAGTTAAAACTTTAAAGGCATGTCGAGCTGAAATGTTTTGTAAGCAAATAATTAAAATTTTAAAGGTATGTCGAGCTAAAATGTTGTGTTAGCAAATTATTAACACTTTAAAGGTATGTCGAGCTGAAATGTTGTGTTAGCAAATTATTAAAAATTTAAAGGTATGTCGAGCTGAAATGTTGTGTTAGCAAATTATTAACACTTTAAAGGTATGTCGAGCTGAAATGTTGTGTCAGCAAATTATTAACACTTTAAAGGTATGTCGAGCTGAAATGTTGTGTTAGCAAATTATTAAAACTTTAAAGGTATGTCGAGCTGAAATGTTGCGTCAGCAAATTATTAAAACTTTAAAGGTATGTCGAGCTGAAATGTAATGTAAAGAGTGTCGAACAGACTTTTGAAGCTTGCACGAAAGTTAATACAATATGTAGCTCATTAATCACAATTTAATGAATGTCGAACTGAGATGTGAAGCTTGAAAATGAAATGATTATTTAAGTTACATGTATATTCACGGTACACCCCTAGGACAAAATTCAAAACTGTATCAAGATAATTTCATTACTGCAAATATGATGCCAAATTTTGGACAACAAAACACATTTTATTTCTAAACTTGCTGTTGATTACATGGAACTCTACCCTATGTTATCACTCATGATATCTTTTTACAAATGTAATTTTTATGTTTCCTGTATATCTGACTGGGTTTGTAATACGGAATCCTGTTTTTGCCATCGATTGTTTGACTTACGCATGTGTTATTAATGTGACAACGGAGTCAATTATCACTGAAAATACCTAAAATGAGATTTTTTGCTAAGTAGATTTATCAACCTTTTCTGAACACATTCGTGATTTAACTTTGGAAGCAGTTAGTCCAAAAAATGTGTTTTTAAATGTTTTAAAACGGTACCTCTGCTATTCGCGTAACCTGTCGATTATCGATAACGCTCCGGCCCCTGTTGAGGCATCAATGAGGGAAATCGGTAGTTCCATATATCCGTGAATTACAGGTCCATATTGGTCCATACTTCTCGTAATACATGTATCGTACAACTACCGTACATCTTTTATGAATATCTCAACATTTAGCCTTTTTTTACAAATTAAGAAATTGTCGGCCAATGTACGTAACATAATGAATGAAACATAAATAATTAAGATAGCGGCAAATCGCACGACAACGGGGTTGATTAAAAATGTAGTTGCTAAAATATCCATAATGTGTGAAAATAATTTGTCTGTCCCGTTAATCTGATAGATATTACATTAAGTTGATAGACTTTTGTACGGATTCAAGGGCTTACTTTACATTCAACCTCGTTTTCTAACAATGTCCAGTAAAACAACAACAAAAACAGACAACATTTTTTTATGTGAACGCCCATATGACTTGTGGTAAGGTGTCCCTGACAAAAATTTCTAAACCATTTTAGATTGTCTAAGGATGATTATTTCTCTATAAATAAAAAAAAGATATTAAAAATATATTCTCAGTGAAAATAAATTGTTCGCCAGTAAATCGGGACTCAGTACTAAATAAATCTGAAATTTATTGTCTATCCCGGTAGAAACTGGATCTCTATGCCATGCATAGATGATATTCATAATAGAAGTCAAGAAGGCCAGATCATAATGATCGAGTAATACCTTTTATTTCTATTAAAATATGTGAAGCATTATCAATTTGGTGGAAAAAATATATAATATCCCGTTCTTATTTGTACATCTTTCATGGACTTTAAAAGACTGTCAGAAGCTCAGTTTTTTGTTATTTTATTTTATTTTAACGGAATTTCATACACGAATACACAGGCAGAGTGACACTGGTATAATACAATAATAATGCTGATGATAATAATAAACTTCAAAAAGGAACCAATTAAATACCCCGCTAGCGGTGCGCAAATGCGTTCCATTTCCCCCCACTGAGTGCCTCAAATTTTACCGATACTCACGTGACATGTGCTACAGATACCAGACGAACAGTAAATCACGTTAAGAATTGAAGACATTTCGGCTATAAACTGATATTAATCAGCAGCTTTTTAATTGGTCAGATGTCACTGGGTCATAAAATGTTGTTGTAGAGTATGTTTACCGCAACTTGTGACCCTATCTGGTGCGAGATTTGTGTATTACGTGAAACGTAGGGGTCCAAGAGAGAACAGTCGATTTATGACACTTCGTTTGATGGGCGGGTCGGACTAACTTTGAATCGCATAACTTTTTTAATAATCAAGCAATTAACATGCGGTTTAAAGCACATGAAAGGAAATTCATTTACGGAGGGAACCGTGTCAGGGATTTTGTTTGCTTAATAGGCGACTTAATTATCTTTAATTACGTAATATGTATGGTGAAAAAAGTCGCATAAAAAATGTTTGACGTTACGTAATATTTTTTGAGAAAAGATAGAAAAAATTTGAGAACAGTATTCCCCAGATAATATAAGTATGGTTATTTTCCAAAGTTTTGATGACAAAAAATAAAAAATGACTTTGATATGACGATTTAAAATTTTAGAATTTTATTCAAATCAATCATTTACAAAGGCATTTTTTTCAAATATGTTATTTTTTATGATGATCAACGACATTTAATGCACAAAGATTAAATAAAATAACAATTATTACTAAAATAACTTTGTTTAAATGACATTTATGTGAGTACCACGGAAAGTGTCTGTTGTCACCTTAAGGTAGACCACTCATTATGTATTACCTCCACTTTGAAGGGTATTCAAATAGGATAGAATCACTTGCTAACTGCATTGAAAATGAGGGGCGTGGGTTCAAACCCCAGAAGATGCAATTTTAAATTTCTTTTTTTTTCTTTTTTACATTATTTATTTATCTCTCAGATCCCTAATGGAAGAAAAAAAGTGTTTGATTTTAATTATATAATTATTGTAGGTATCAATTATTTGCTAAATGATTCGTTTAATAAAATAAAACTACAAGGTAAAAGTATATTATATTTTGCAATCAAGAAAATTTAGGCAAACTTTGAAAACAGCACCTCATTGTGGTGAATTTTAGGAAATATTGAATAAGGCTTTTTTTCAAAGAGAAATGTCCAAATAAGTGTTTAAAGTGGGTGGGGTACGGTAACATTTTTATACAGTTTTAAAACATTTTGTAAAGAAACATTTTGCTTGTGTAATTTGTTACATGAATATTATTATTATTTTGTTTCTTAAAAATGAGCAATGGGTAAACATTTTTCGTAATGATGATATTATAGATTATTTAGAATTTCCTAATTTCTAAAAAACACTTCTAATAGGAAAGTTTTAGTTCAGAAAAATGTTCATAACTCATTAACCACGTGGTTTATTGTACTTAAATTTTGCTGATAGATAACTTTTAAGGCATATAACCGTCTTATAATGTCATTTTTTTACAGATTCTTATAGTGTACTTACTAAATAAAAAAGCGAAAACTGAAGTTATTTCACACGACAATTGTCGACAATTCAAACTTAATTTTGATACAAACGTTATTGAAAATAACAGTAGAAATGTGTAAAATCGTTTCGGATAATATAATTCTTGAAATGTTTTATTCCATTGACCTAATCAACCAGACTCCGATTTATTGTCCGCAATGAAAGTGACAGATATTGTGATAAATATGGTAGATAGTTTATAAAATGCAAGAGCTAGTAAAACAAGAATATAAGATAAGAAAAAATTGAAGTGATAAGTAATAGCATATTCAGTAGAGATAAGTAATAACATATGTGAGGGTTTAATAATAACTAAGGTAGAGATTAGCAATAACAAACGGTTGTGATAAGTTAAAGCAAACGGTAGAGATTAGTAATAACATAGGTAGACATTACTAATAATATATGGTAGAGATTAGTAATAACATACGATAGAGATTAATAATAACATGAGGGAAGGATTAGTAAAAATATAAGTAGATATTAGAAAAAATCATTCGTTTGAGATAAGTAATAGCATGTGGAAGAGATTAGTAATAACATACGGTTGAGATAAGAAAATAACTTTATAGGTAGAGGTTATCAATACATATGGTTTGTGATAAGTAAAAGCAAACGGTAGAGATTAGTAATGACATATGGTAGACATTAGTAATAATACAGGTAGAGAAAAATAATAACATACGGTAGAGATTGGTTATAACATATATAGAGATTAGTATAAAATGCAGTAAAGTTTAATAATAACATGCGAATTGGTAATAACGGTGTTTTTTTTCAGATTATTAATACAATACAATAGATTTTAGAAGGAACATTCGTTCAGTCGGGTTTTCTCTTGTACTACCTTTTCTTACTCGAGCAAATAAATAAGCAAAGGTATGCAAAAAAAATCCGGGCCATTTCATAAATTAGCCAATTCAATGAAAATGAAAAGAATCATTTCGATGCGAAAATAAGTAAGACATTAAGATATACTTTCCTCTGATTTTAAATTTAGCAACCATTTTATTAGGTTAACAATTCTAAAGAACATTTGTGGTCTATAAACGATAAATGGAGACATTCATTCATGAAGTGTACCAGTTGTATTGGCACTGTCTCGGTGTAGTCATTTTTTAAGCGAGGACGGTTTGCATAAATGAAAGGTTTCCGACTCGAAACTAAGGACCATTGTGTCCGAGACATATTCCTGGTCACGAACATATCTACAACATATTTCCCAACAGTACTGGTTTAGTTTTTTCGAAACTGTTTCATATAACTGCAAGAACGTATTGCATAATCAAAGCTCGAAATAGATAGTTACTGCTTTACATTTTTCATTTATATAAGTTCTACTCATATTTGACCGTCAATTTTATAGTTATATTTAACTTTTAATTGTTATAACTTTATGTTCTTTGTTCAGGTTCAAACAAACGTTTCCAATGTTTGCCTATATAGCACTCACCCTGACCTCGCTGCCCTTTTATTGTTTTTGTGGAAGGAAGCACCGAAGGCGGTTTATGGCAGCCACATGGAAATTACTGCGAATGTTATTGGGCAGACTGGAAGCCTGGAGTGACTGCAAACAGTGGATTGTTTTGGTCGGAGGTAACAATATACTTAAGTAATTAATAAATTATGAAAAATCGGGATAGGGCAGACGTTAAATAAATGTTCAGTAAAAACCGTGTTGTACAACTAATAAAAGTAACACTTATACAAAAAAAAATGTTACACTAACAAGAATAAATAGTTAAACCTTATTCAAAAAATAAGTTTACACGTAAAATATTATATCTTAAAAGAATGTTAACAAACACGAATTTAAAAGTTACAGTAATACATGCACAATTAATAAGTTACATTATGTTAACAAAAATTACACTTATAAATAATTACATTTTTACAAATAAAAAGTTACACTAACACGAATAAAAAGTTACACTAATACAAATAAATAGTAACACTAATACAATCAAAAAGTAACACTTATGCGAATTAAAAGTAAAACTAATACAAACTATAAATGATTAGATACAATTTGCAAAATACAAATGAATTGAAGTCGTACGTAACAGCACATGCGAATTATCGATACTGTATTAAATGAAATAGGGTTTAATTTGAAAAGATTGATTGTTTTCATATTCCCGTATTGTACAGTTCAATGTTGAATAACCTGTAATTGTCTCCCAAACATCTAATACGAATAATTACAAAAAATGAAAAGTAGAAAAGAAGTGATAATAAATAAATTTCATTACACCAACAAAAACATTTTACTAACACAGGGTTCGTACTCGCTCCGTCTGGCTGAAGGAACTCCCCGGGTTGATGATTCACCGATGGCTCAAAAGAAAAGGTTTTGACTGGGGAGGCTGTAAAGTTTTTCTATAATGGGGGTTGCCCCGGGTATTCCCGGGCACCTTTCACGGCAGCCGGGAAAACAGCAAATGTTTTCGATAGGAAAAAATTTTTATTTTTTTCCTTACCCTTTAACTACATGTATAAAATTAAAAACGTAAATTTCTCTAAGAACAAAACTATAGTTTATTCAAAATTTCGTTAAGACGTATTTAAAGAGTTTATTAAAAGGCCCCTTAAAACCCGAAAAGCGTCATTATTTTTCCTAAAGCTTTTTTTTAATGCCCGATACAGGGCAAACAAGTCTCAAAACTGTATTAAAACCCAATGCTCGTTACTTTTTTAAAGCTTGGGGATGAGCTCATTACAGTATTTAGTACTTTAAAAAACCGCAATGTAA
>NW_026853642.1:0-13965 GCF_026571515.1 Ruditapes philippinarum | reverse complement strand
ATGTACGGATCTTATTCTTATGTAGACAAAACATCGCTTATGACCAAACAGACATGTGGAATAATTTAAGACATGACTTTTGCCTCTTAATGACCCTGACTGCTAAGTGACTGAATTTTTTTGATTTTTTTTAGATTATGGAAAGTATTAATTCTTGGAAAAAATCAAGTGTGACTGGACAGACCTGTCAAAAAAAAAAAAAAAAAAAAAAAAAACGGTGGGTGGGTCTTGTACCTTGTGTTTCTTTTTAAGCCTTTTGTGAATAATAATGGCTAAAAAGATCAAAAGAAATGTCATATAAGTACCAAACTTGCTTGCAGGATTTCCATGAAACTACACAAGAGTACATGCCCAAGGGATCATGGGATCAATTACTTTACACAAATATTCACAATAATAACTCGATGAGAAATGTGTAACGCCTGGCCGTCGAGGAAAAACTTAGAGGCCTAGCTTAACATGGTCTATTATAGGGTATATTTTGTGTCCGGTCCAAAACTATATTTCCCAAAATTTGGAAGACGTATTGTTTTTGCCTTCGCGCTCTGTCTGTCCGAGCTTACATATTAAAAATATCGGGCTATTAGACAATAAATTAGTACGTTTTTGATATCATTCATTCCGGAAGTCTTAGACTTTTATGTGGCTAATTTCCTTAAGATGGCTTAAAATGTCAATGGAGAGAACAATAAAGTAATCATATTATTACTTTTCAGACTGAATGTCCATGTGGTTGTTCGTCCGCCCGTCCGCATTAAGTCCGTCCGGCTTTTACAGGTCAAACTGCTTGAAGGTTTTCAACCAAACTTTAAAGGAGTGATCAGTACAATCCCTTGTTAAGCACATTGCGGCACTGTTTGCTCCGCTGCACGTAAAGGCCGCAAGAGCTTAAAATAGAAAAATATTGTCCGGCTTTCACATGTCAAACTGCTTGTGAGATTTCACTGGCGTTATCATTACCATCCCTTGTTGTGCATATTGCCGACACGTTCACAAAATGGCCATTGGAGCTAAAAATATCAAACTAATGTTCGGTTTTCACAGGTCTGCTAGATTGATTTCAACCAAATTTCACAGGAGTGATCAGAACCAGCCCTTTTTGTGCACAACGTACTCGTGGTGAGCTATTGTGATCCCAACCCGCCCGTTGTCATGCCTTGTCAACAATTTTCTTAAACAATGGCTACACAGTAACCAAACTTTACAGGAATGATCATTTGGCGGCCACCTGCCTAAGTTATTCAAATGGTTCCGTTCGGTTGCATAAGTAGGTCACGGGGACAGACTTTCAAAGAAGTTTCAAAAATGAAAACTTAAAAAATCCTCGTGTTTGAAAGTATAAGGTATAGAGCTTTGATATTTTGTATGATGTCATCTTTTAGCCTTCTAGTACCAAAGTTGTTGAAATTTTGATTTTGTCTGTAGATTTGGGTGGTTTGGTGGGTGGGTGGGTCGGTCGGTCGGTCGGTCGGTAGGTTGGTAGGTAGGTAGGTAGAAGGTAAAGGAATAACAAACTCTATGTATATTTGGTAGCGCTTTTAATGCTTTCTTCGCATATCCTCAGCCGGAACTTTAATAAACAATTAACACATAAATAAATGACGTAACGTCATGATAAAATGATGTTCCAGGCACAAACAATATGATAATTTACACTGTAAAACTATAATATTACAGACATTTACACGCTTACTAAACGGTGGCTCTTTCACATTTTGGTGATCTGAGTAAATGAAAGCCATCGACACCTCCGTTGCAGAGCCCTCAATGAAAACAAGTCTGAAAAAGGTACGAAATTTTAGTAAAAATATTAATTTAAAAAGATCATGCTTGTTTTTCAAAAATCTAAAAATGTCATGCCACTTAGAACATTTTTCTCATCATGTTGAGTGCAGTTTCGATTATAAATACACTGAAATGACGTTGCCAGAACTTTTACCAAATATAACCTTGTTGGTTTTCTTTTACGAGGAGACACATTTTGAGTGATTTCCCTACCGTCAAGTAGATGCTTGCCCACTTAATCGTGCATATAGCATTGCCCCAACCTCCTCTTTGGACCAACACAAAAAATAACTAACAGAACTTACAGAACTTAGTTGAAAGCCAAATAATCACATTTTTATTAGTGTGATCGAGCCATCTACAAGGTGCTGGCGCCATCGGCAATGTGAATGAGCCCTCGAAAATGTAATGGAGCCAACAATATCATTCATTTTGTGATACTTTAATGGAGTGTAACCGTTATTATACGTAACTGATTTTAACATATGCAATTTTAAATGCATCGTATCACTGGGATGACATATTGAAATAAAATACTTACGCGATTTGATTATTCGAATTCATTTAAAATAAAGTAAAACCTCTTTGTATAAAATATTTACAGGTTAGGCACATACAAATAGTTTTTTTACTTTTAGTCGGTAAAGTTTCAGTTTTTCATTTTGAAATTTATGTTAATCTCAGGTGGAATCTCGATATGAATAAGGGGAAACAAAAACGATTTTCGTGTGATTTGTGTGGAAAGACGTACGCCAAAAAGGCCAGGGTTAAATTTCATATAACAAGAAAAACATTACATACATTTGTCTATAATATAGTTACGATTGCATACTATTTTTGTGAAGACTTTTTATGCTTGCTGCATTATAGGTGTAATGTAAAATGAACAAACATGTCATGAGATATTTATATCTTTAAACAATTTCATGGAATGTAATTAATGTATCATCATATCAAAGATGCATGCCTTCCGATGAGAAAAATCATTTAAACAGATCACTATTAAAGAAGGACATGTCTTACACCTACTACAATATATGTTTAAACTGTTTGAATGTACAAGGCTTAGAGCTTGGATATTTGGTGAATAATATCATCTATAGGTCCACTACCATAGTTGTTCAAAATTTAGCCCTCGGGTCGGAATTTGTCCCGTAAAGTAAAAATTTAGAAAATCTCACCTCTGAAATGACAAAGGCTAGATAGTTGACATGACGCTTGTGTAGTGGACATCTTCCAAGATTGTTTAGATAATATTTATTGGGTCAAAATTGTGAATGCATACTTAAAATCTTCTAGTCTGATGGTATAAGGCTTAGAGATAAGATATGAAAATAGAGTTTGCCCCTAGTGTCAAAATAGGCCCCGCACCAGGGGAATCAAACTTTTCCTTTTGTGTATGAAGTAAAATCCTCTTGTCTGAAAGTAGATGTTAGGCATTCTGTACATATATATTTGTCCACTTTATAAGTTGTTCAATTCTCTGAATTGACAAAGGCTAAAGTGAGATATTTGTCGTGATGCATTTTGTAGTAAACATTGTAGCCCTGGGGTCATTTCCAGGTTTTCCTTTTAAGGTTCAAGGCTTAAGGCTTAGATATTTGGTATATTAATTATGTAATCTTTAGGCCCTGAATCAAATTTGTTCCAATTCCACCAACCATTCCCCGTCAGTGTCAATAAGACCTTACCGGAGGGTCTTAGGTTTTCCTTATATGTAAGTTTAGGAATTTTGTTTTCAAAAAGAATCTTCTCCTCTTAATTGACAAAGACTTAATTTGACATATTTAGCATGAATCATTGTGAAGTAGATCTATACAAAGATCACTGGAATCAAAATTGGCCCTGCCCTGGGGTTATAGGTTTTCCTTATGTGTATTAAGTAAAACCTCAGAATTAAAAAAAAACAAACCATAAGGTAAGGTAATTGGCATGAAGCATTGTTTAATAAAACTCTACAAAGATTGTTGAAATAAAAGTCCTGAGGACAAAATTTGGCCCGGCCCGAGATCATATGTTTTACATGTATGCTTATAGTAAAACTTTAAACAAAAGCTTGTCTAAATTAAGGTACAATGTTTAGAGCTTAGATATTTGGATATCTCATCATTCTATAGGTCCTCTATTAAGTTGTTTGAAGTTTTCCCATATTGATAAATTATAAGATGAGCGAATTTGGGCCAATGGCCCCTTGTTTCAAAATAATTTCCAGAGCTATAGATAAAAAACCTGTCTGGCTTTCATAGGTCAAACTGCCAGCATGATTCGAACATGACTTCATGAGAGTGATAAGAACTATACTCACTTTTGCATATCTCAACACGTTCTGCTTTGCTGCACAAATATGTTTCTCAAGCTGTAAATAGAAAATACTTGTCTAGCTTTCAAAGGTCAACGCCTTGCTGGATTTAAACGAACTTCTCAGGAGTGATCAGTACCATCCCTAGAATATCACCGGCACACTTCTCTTTGCTGCAAAAAATGGCGGCAAGGGCAATAAAAAGTAAAATCGTGTCAATCCTTCTTAAGTCAAACTGCTGGCGGGATTTCTAACCAAGTTCACGTTATTGTGCATATTGCTTACATGTTCTGCTTTAATGCGCAAAATGGCCACCAAAGCTATATATAGAAAATCTTGTCCAGCTTTCACAAGACAAGCCCCTTGCAGGATTTCAATAAAACTTAATATCAGTAATAAGTACCATCCATAGTTTTGCACATGCTTTGCTGCACAAAAAGGCCGACACTGCTATAAAAAGACAGATACAACTACAGAATTTCAGCAAAACGTCACGGTAGTATTCAACCATCCCTAGATGGGGATATTGCTGGCTTAATGTGCTTCACTGCAAAAAATGTCCAGCTGAGGTATAAATAAACATTCTTGTCCGTTTTTTTACAGTTCAAAATGCCATTACTTCAGGAATGATCAGAATCATAAATTCTATGCATAAAACATCAAATAAATGATCATTACCAGATTACTGCCAGGTTCTGCTTTGCTTCACAAATTAGCCATCAATAGAAATTATTGTCCAGTTTTCACAGGTCAAACTCCTTGGGGTTTAAAATAAGACATTACAGGAGTGATCAGTACCATCCCTAGCTGTGCACATTGCCTGCATGTTTTACTTTTCTTCACAAAATGTTCACCAAAGCTATTAATTAGTAAAATATTGTCCGGATTTCACTTTTTAACTGTTGACGGAATTTTAATGAAACTTCACAGAAGAAGTCGGTACCATACCTGGTTGTTCATATGAATTACACGTTCTGCTTGCACAAAAATGCCACCAGACATTTGAATATAAAAAATTATCCCCTTATACTTACCAAAGTTTTGGCAGGATTTCAAGATGAATTCACAGTACCATCCCTTGTTGTGTACATTGACGACATATTCTACTTTTCTTCACAAAAATGGCTGCAAGATCTATCAATTAGTAAACATATTGTCTGGCCTTTACTATTTAACTGTTGGCTTGATGTCAATAAAACTTCACAAGAGTAGACAATACCTTACCTAGCTGTTCATATGACTTGCATGATCTGCTTGCACAAAATGACGGCAGAGCTTAGAATAGAAAAAAAATATTATCCGCTACCACCGGCCAAACTTCTAGCATGTTTTCAAGAAGACTACACAGGAGTGATCAGTACCATAAACTAGAACTGCCACTATCATGGCGTGAATACCCCCGCATACCACTTTTTCAGAATCAACAGTGGCCATTTAGAGCTCAAGGACAACCTCCCTGTCAAATCTGAGGTTACTAAGCCAGTGCATTGCTAAGTTATATATTCTACATGCTTCAAATGTGAAAATGTCAAAATCAATACATTGCGGACTAGCAATTGAGAAGAAAAGTTTTTTTTTGTCAAAGTCACTTTGACCTTGACCTTTGATCCAGTGACCTCAAAATCAAAAGGGGTCATCTTCTGATAATGATCAACATCCATGCCAAACATGAAGACTGTGGGTCAAAGGAATCTTAAGTTATAGGGAGGACAAGCTTTTTGAAGTCAAGGTCCCTGTGACCTTGACCTTTGACCTGGTAACCTCAAAATCAATAGGGGTCATGTTCTAATCATGACTAACCTCAATGCCAAATATGAAGACTATGTGTCAAAGGAATCTTAAGTTATTGGGCGGACAAGCTTTTTGAAGTCAAGGCCCCTGTGACCTTGACCTTTGACCTGGTGACCTCAAAATCAATTGAAGTCATCTACTAAGCATGACTAACCTCACTGCCAAATATGACGACTGTAGGTCAAAGGAATCTCAAGTTATTGGGAGGACAAGCTTTTTGAAGTCAAGGCCCCTGTGACCTTGACCTTTGACCTGGTGACCTCAAAATCAATAGGGATCATCTACTAATCATGACTAACCTCCATGCCAAATATGACGACTGTAGGTCAAAGGAATCTTAATTTATTGGGCGGACAAGCTTTTTGAATTCAAGGCCCCTGTGACCTTGACCTTTGACCTAGTGACCTCAAAATCAATAGGGGTCATCTACTTATCATGACTTACCTCCATGCCAAAGGGTCAAAGGAATCGTAAGTTATTGGACGGACAAGAAAAAACCGACGGACGGCCGGACGGCAAGCTGATTCCAGTATACCCCCCTTACAACTTTGTTGTGCGGGGGTATAATTATTTCGGGAGAGTTTCAGTTTCTGTCCCCGCCATAGAATGACGGGGGAATATACTGTTAACCTTTTCCGTCATTTCGAAGTTCTACCATTCCATCATCATCAATGTCCATTAATTAGCTTGGTAACGGTTGCACACAGTCAACTCAAATTAAATATATAGATCAATCAAAAGAAAATGCTGGTCAAGTATGATTTTTGTTATTGTCCTATAATTTTTGACAGGGTTTGCTCCTTAAAGAAATGCTCAGTTTCCGTTAATTACCTCCCCATCGATTAGACACTTTCAACACATCAATATGCCAAAGAAATGCGCACGTCAAGTTCGAATTTGGTCATGGTTTGATGTTTTTCAACAAAGTCATGCAGCTTTACTTCGAAAAAAAAGACATTTTCAGTTTCGGATAATTATTTTCCTAACAATTGTAAAAGTACATCAAACTCAAATTTGACACATGGATGCGTCAATGAAATACGCAATCAAAGTTTGAATTTTATTATGGTTCGATGATGTTGGACAAAGTAAACTTTCCTGAACGTTGCAAACATTGAAATTTTCAGTTTCCATACTTTCACATTTGCGTAAATGTTTGAAGAATGTATGTCTGAGGTTGTCATTGCATGTGCTGGTTTCTACCAGAAACATCTAATTTGGTCATGGTCAAATATTTTGACAGTTATCCCCCTTGAACTTGGAAAGTTTTAAAAAATCACAATTTCTTATCCTTATCGTGGCCACAAATATGCAATTTGAGGGTTAGGGCCTTGAACTTTTTATAAAAATGGTTTGTGTTAACATTGAATAGTTTTAAGGTTTTTAACTTAGAATGAAAAAACATTGTTTGTGCAAACAAATGGGGAACACAATATTAGTATAACATTTGAAATTTTGTCTGCATGCGGGGGTGTTCGTGGAATACATGGACCCCAACGTCAAAGTATAAAGTCGCCCTTGGAGGTCAAAACCAAAATGGTCTTCTATTGGGTATGATCCAAAGTCAGGTCCAAGCAAATAGTTAAAAGATGACATTTGTGAAGCACCCACATACCTCTATCGATACAAGGGTTATACACTGGATATGAAATGTACCATGTAGCAGACCATATCCTGTATTAACTTTGTATTTATCTTTTTGTGGTTTTGTAATAGTGAGTTAAAAGTTACAAGTGTATGTCTGTTGACATGCCCAGGAGTATTTTATTTATTTTATAAATTTATTATTGCATGTGTAGATCAAGCATTGATCAAGATTTTACAGATCAGGATTCATACATATTCATGAATGAATCTTGTGAAATAACAAAATTCTGTGCTCAATATAAAACTTGTCTTAGCCGGAGGATGTTGGTAACTCTGTTACAAATGATTCTTGTTCCCAACATGCATTAACTAGAACTGGAAGAGAACACATTTACCTGAACTTGAATTTATTTAACGTTAACAAAAACTTTTCTAAAACTAAAACATTAAGGTAAAGTGAAAAAAGGGTAAGTATAGGGGATTGTCAGCCCTTAATTACTTTAGGGAGGACAAAAGATGGGCAAATGTCTTAGCTTTAGGTTATAAAAGTCGATATGACAATGTGTATTTGATATTTTAGAATGGTTAGCTAGCGTTATGGCGTCAGATGCAACTGCCATCGAACAGTTATTAAAACGCAGTGGTGAACCAAGCCAAGGTTCAATCAATTATGCTTGTGGCAAGTTTGGGAGAAAACATAAAGTAGTAAAGGATATGTGTACTAAAGTGTGTACATATATACAAAAGCTACAGCCTGATGTTATAAAATTTGTCTGGCCTTCATACAGGTATGTAAAGGATGCACCAGTTGAGCAATATTCGGAAAATGATGTTATCTTTGTCGTTGTAACACAAACAGGAAAAAAAGAAAACATCAAAGAGACAGACTTCAAGACATATATACGTGAATCATCTGAAGTAAGTCGAGAAAGTAGAGAGGTTAACACACTTGAAGCTGAAAATACAAATTATGAAGACAAGAAGATAAGACGAGACCAGAAAAGAATAAGAAAATGCATGAATGAAAATGTTGACAATTTGCTGGAGAAACATAGTAAAATCACTACAATTTCAGCAAGTTTATTTAAATCGAAAAATTTTAAACCTGGAAAACCAACATATGACAACAATTTGTGTATTGTACTTTATGTTCATGTTAAAGGTTACATTCCATTACATGAAGATCCATTTGATCAGAAGATAGGTGAATATGACGTTGATGTACGCGAATGTGTTTTTACACCTCTTATGAATGGTCCGAAGGACTTTCACTCCATTCTTAAGATGGGCCTAGAAATTGGAATAATATCAAATCCAAATGATCCAGGTAAAGATAGCAAAATTGGCACAATTGGACATTTTGAACCAAAATATTTTGTCACATGTGCACATGTTGTAATGGCCATAGATGAAATGTGCAAATTGTCTAATAGCCAAAATTCTGGAACACGAAGAGATATCAACATATATCAACCTTTAGAGCAAGACAGCCGTAAAATATGTGGTCGTGTTATTCGTGCAGTTTACCACCAGAAGACAGGCAAAAGTAATGTGGGTGTAGATGCAGCTCTTGTGGAAATTAGGGGCAGAGAGTTCACTGGATGTGAGTTTCCACATTCAGATCTACTAGTTAACTTAGGTAAACAATTTAAATTATAGAACTTATTTTTAGTATTTTTGTATGCAAATTTTATTTTGCCCCTCTTGGTCATGTCAGTTGGTCTGTAGACCAAAGTGTATTTAATCAGTAACTAAAGAATTCCTGAGTCTATCAACCTTGGAAGACCAGTGATGAATCCTATTGTTTCATACCAAGACAGTTTCGACCAATAATTCAACAACCCATGGGCCCTCCACCCTAAAATCCACAGTTGCATTAGTCTTAGCTAGTAGATGTTTGATTTTGAGGTTAATTAAAGGCCAAGGTCACGATGACTTTAATATGATAAAGATTCTGAGAAATAACTTTACAACCAGAAGGCCCTTTTTCCATAAACATAACTTGATAGAAACAAATGCCAAAGGCAATTCATGAACCTTTCTAATTTTTGGGTCAATGGCTTAAAGGTTACGCTCATAATGATAATAATATTGTATGCCAAACTAATTTCAACCAATAACTCAGGCGCGTTTGTGGCTGAATGATTAAGGTTGTTGACATCAAACTGCTTGCCCTTCACCACTGCGGGTCTAAATTCCGACAGGGACTTTAGATTCTTTCAATTGAGGAAGCTATCCCACTAGCCAAGGAAATGTTTGTTGTTCTACTCAGGTGTCCGGTTGTGCTTGTAAAAATACACGGAAGGGTACCTGAGGTCTTCTTCAACTATAAAAGCTTGAATGTCTCCATGACATATTCTGTCTTGGTGTGACGTAAGACCCAATCAAACCAACAAACATTTCAATTAATTCAACATGTGTCTAATTGGCTAACATTTTGGAGGCTGCATGTTTTACAAACATATCTTATATATCACAATTAAAAATGTTTAACAAAGTCACTCACTTTATAGGTGCCCTTCATACCAATCATTGTCATCGCATAGTGTTTATTATTTTATAATATACAGCAGAATTTCTTTGAGTCAGACTTTGATTAGTCCATTTTTTCAATGTGTCAAAGTAAAATGAAAGTCCCGAGTTTTCCCCTATATATTCTTTATGAAAACCAATGTATGGGTCCCAAATTTTATATGTCGAATTTTTTTGATGAGTCGAACTTTTTGTTTGTTTTTTTTGTTGTTTTTTTTACCACTTGTGCAAATTACCACTTATAAGTTGAAGTCCTTTTATTATTTTGACACCTTCCATCCCTAGACATTTTTCACACCTTTTTTGACAGCGATGATAATTTCCGATCAACTTGTGTGACAGGTGTTAATTACAAAGTGCCATTATATGTGCTCACATGTGTGATAAAATACTTTGATTGTTACCATGCAAATTGCCGTTACGTGTTTTTGAAAGTAAACAGTAAGAACTACTTTCATTTGAGAACTTCTGTGACTCAGACAGTGTCGAGTGATTATCACACTGAATATACTTACTACACTTAACAAAACTTATAACTGTGCAGTTTTTAAATGTGAATAACTTTTTTATTACTTGACATTTTTTACCCAAATTTTGGAATTCATCGTTTGAATGGTTTATTTTTAAAATACTATATTCAGAAATAACGGTTATGTTTGTTGTGTGCGTTCATCCGTGACATGTACATAAACAACAGGGTGCACGTGAGGATGACAGGTTGGCGCTAAAAAAATTATTATTGACCATCAAGGATTCTATGAAAATAAATGCATCCAAAAAACATAAATTTATTGCAGATTATTTGCAATTGAAAAAAAAATGGCCGTCTAGAAGTTTTACGCAAGGGAATTTCGGGCGCCCATTTTGAAAATAAATTTGCATAATATTTTCTCAAATAAACATATTGACTAAGATTTTACTTTAAAACTAAAAACAAACTTTCTTGGTACTTTCATATTAATAAAAATATCGTGTTTGCATTGCTTTTAGTAACTGGGTACAACGCGTTACGGAGATCGACATGAACCAGTCTTTACTAAAATTCAATAAAGCAAATATTAAAATTACAGTGACATAATGCCCTGGAATTCATTGTAGTATATACCCTATCGGTGATCCTATGTTTTATGTTTGTATTTTAGTGAAATCAAGAGATTTAGACCTTTTTGCACCCATTATAAATACGCAATTTACAGAAATGTGAAATTCGGTTTTTGCGCAATCTTGCACACTTTGCTTTTTCTCAGTAAATACGAATTGCCCTGACATAAAAATCGATACCCAACATTGCACATATCTGTACTATATTTGGTTAAAATTTCAGAGACCTATCGTTATTAGTATCTTAGAAAATTTGATTTTTATACGTGCACAGTTATAAGATTTGTTAAGTGTATATGCTGGTTTAGTAATCGCCCTTTTCTTCAATTATGCGTTTTGTAACTTGCCTTGCCTAACAACGTCAACGACTTGAAATTTGGTCATTAAAGTGAGACCAATTCATGAGTCCCATGTGTCAATTTTTTACCCCAGTTCCTTCAACTTACCAAAGTTCTACTGTATATGAAATTGCAACTAGTATTAAACAACAGACTGTAGTTATTATTTTCTAAAGGCATCACCTTTAGATTACATTTTTTTTTCATTTTTAAAAATCTGTCTTAATTTTGTCAAAATTGTTCATTTTTTGGCTCGTCTGTTTTGATGAAAAAAATCAGATTAATATATGTGTCGTCATTGTTGTCTTACAAAAACTTTAATGTCGTCCATTTAAAAACAGTTCGAAAGGTTTCAACATGCACTTGAAATGATTGAAATGTTAATAATTTCAATATTCATAAATTAACTTTTACACTTTTGATAATTATTAAAATAATTTCATGTTTCCAGTGTGATGCATTAGTATATCACAATATCTGAAGATATAGGTAAAAAATGAATTTTCTAAAAATCTTTCATCCTCAAAAATAATAACGCCCAGAGCTTTGATATTTGACTTAAATGTAGCATAGCCAAGTATAAAATAAATCATGCCCTTTCGGTCAAAACTGGTCCCGCCCTGGGGTCACTTAGTTTAGAGATTATAGATATATAGATTTGTATAGTAATGACTGTCTTTAAAATACTTCTTAGAAACGGCATGTTTAGAGCTAAGAGATTTAGTATGTTGCATCACATTGTGGTCCTCTACAGAAGTAAATAATGACCCTTGGGTCAAAATAGACCTTGCTTGGGGATCACTTATTGTCCCCCGCATTTTCAAAGAAAAAAGGAGGATATATAAATGATTCCCTCTGTCCATCACACTTTTGTGTGCAGCCATAACTATGTCATTTATGAAAAGAATTTGAAGATACGTGGTTCAATGTATCATGCACAACAACTGAAACCCTATCTCCAACGTCGTTGATTTTAGTACAAGTGTTCACAAAATAGAGACGATGTGTCATGTACAACACCCAGAAGCAGACTTCTTAGGTCTAGGTTACAATTGGAGGTCAAAAATTAGCATAGTCTGTTACAGGGTATATTTTGTCCTGTGCATAACTTCTTCAAAGATCAAGAGATTTTAAAATAACTTGGCACAAATGTTCACAATAATAAGACAGTTTATCAAGCGCAACACATAGAAGCCTACCTTCAAGGTTATGGTCAAACTTGGTGATAACAGATCAAATAGTAATTGAAAAGTCTGTCTGTCTGTCCGTCTGCTGTACTAGGTTAACCTATAACGGCAAGTAAGATTTTTCTTAGATTCTCCCTTTACCAATGGCTTCATACTTGACATACTTACTAATCAACACAAGGTGCAGGAGCTGGGCAAGTAACATAGCTATGACTTCCAATTTTATTAGCTCGACTTTTTTTTTGAAAAAAAAAGTAGAGGTATTGTTATAGTCAGGTCGGCGTTGCCTTTGCCGTTGCCGTTGCCGTCCGAAAACTTGTACCTGGATCATAACTTTTTTATTACTTGGTGTATTGTCTTCATACTTGGCCACAACAACCCTTGGGACAAGACCTTTCAGTAGACCACACTAACCTTGACCTTCATCCATAAATGACCTTGACCTTCAAGGTTAAAAGTCCAATTGTTGCTTGTTCATGCTCTTATTGGCTGTAACTTTGTTATTTTTGAATGGATTGTCTTCAAACTTGAACATAATAATCTTAAAGGATATCCCTTAAAAAATAACAAGTCAGACCTTGACATTCACTCATCAATGACCTTGACTTTGAAGGTCAAATTATTGAAATTTTCATTTTTTTGGCTATTATTGGCTGTAACTTTGTTATTTTTGGATGGATTGTCTTCAAACTTGAACATAATAATCTTCAAAGATAACTGTTAAAAATATACCGAAAGACCTTGACCTTCACTCATTAATGACATTGTCTTTGAAGGTCAAATTATTGAAATTTTCATTGTTTTGGCAGTAACTGACTGTAACTTTGCTATTTTTGAAGGGATAAACTTCATATTATAACAGAACATTCTTAAGGACCAGACCTTGTTGTTTATCAAACCCAAATTTGCTTGGGCTCTTTAATGACCTTGACCTTGAAGGTTATATTACTGAATTTTCTCAGATTGTGCAATTATTTATTGGTGTGTGTGTGTATGTATATGTATATATATATATATATATATATTTTTTTCTATTTTTGTACCTCTACGTAGGAGGAGTAACATGTGTCCGTTATGGGGGTGCGCTGCTGTGCGCCTGTATGACGGACATATGGCCAACACCCAGACTGCCTGTTTGCCGTGGGCAGCGTCCCGTAACCTAGAAAGGAGGGTCCTGGTAGTTGAAGGATACCCAGGGATCTCCAGTACTCCTAACACACTGCTTTGGCCTCTGCTTTTAGGGTAGACGGGTGACCAAGTGAGCCCGGCTTTGGTCAATCGGCTGGTCATGCCTTGCCCTTGGATATATATTTCTTAAATACTTGAAAATTTCATTGAACTTTCA
>NW_026853641.1:0-106505 GCF_026571515.1 Ruditapes philippinarum | reverse complement strand
AAAAATAGAATCAGAGCGCAGAAAGATAGTGACTTTGTACAGCGTCAAAAAGTTTTTTTAAATTAAAATATGGGGACTGTTAAAGGGGGACGAAATCCCATTTAGGGGTTAGGTTTTTTAATGACCGGGGTTTTCAAGGGGAAAGATAACCCAAAATTTTTTTTCACTTTTTTTTCTTTTGGGGGCCGGGGTTTTGGGGGCCCCAATTTTTTGTGAGCTCCAAACCCCTTTCCCTTTTTTTTTAAAGTTTTTTAAATTTTGGGGGTTTTTGAAAGGGAAAAATTTTCAGAGTTATCTTTAAACTGATATAAACTTTTGAAATTCTTATTTTTTTTTTTGGAATATTTTTTTTTGAATAAAAAATTTGGGAACTTTGAAGACAAAAAATAATTATATAATATTAATAAAAACCTGTATTTAATGAAAAAATCCCCTCAGGAAGATTATGACAACCTTTCAAATTGGATTAAGTAGGGAAATATCAACCTTGTACGATTTTGGGAAATCAGTGACTCCCCAACGCAATAGACTTAATAACATTGTGGTTCCCAGCAAATTAAACGGGTTTAAAAAACCCAAAGAAATAAACGGGGTTAAGAAAAAGGGTCAGATCATGTGAGATTATGGGATATTAATCAAGGAGTTAATGACGATAATCAAAAGAACTTACCAAAAACTATTCCAAAACTGTTTTTTAAAAATTTAAAACTTTCCCTTTCAAAAAAAAAAACCCCAAATACACTTAACATTAATAATATCATTAAAGTTTAAAGGGCAAATACAAAAGGGTCATTTCCCAAAAAAAAATCAAAAAAACCTTAAAAATTTTTGCTAAAATCAACCCTGGGGTCAGTGAAGAAATAAAACAATAGCCATCTCCCGATTTTTCCTTTTTTAAAAAACAAACTTTGATAAAATTTGCTACACTGAGACTTTGGTTGAGTAGTTCAGTTATAAAGTTTCCAGTAGTGAACTGTTCCGGGAAAGGGGTTATAAAATGAAGAAAATTTCCCCTGGGACCTCCCCAAAAAATGGGGAGGGGGGGGTGTTGCTTTTAAATCTAAAAAATTTCCCTTTAAATTTTCAAATTTTTTAAACTTCATCTACCGAGGGAAACTTTTCTACATTTGAAAAAACTTTGATTTGTAATAAAAGCTACCCGAAAAAAAAAATCCTTCGCCTTTCTGTTATCTATAACCACCCCCCCATCACAAAAAAGTTTTGGTCTCAGTAAAAAAACACTTTTTTGAACAGGAATGGCCTTTTTTTTTTGGGAAATATGCAACTTTTTGGGGAAAACCCCGGTAAAAAATTTGTCGGGGACTTTCAACCTCATGTAAAAACAAATTTTTAAAGGATCTTTGATGCTTTAAAAAATTTCATTCATTTCTTAAAAATTTTTGGGTTTTAAAAAAAAACCATTTCAGGGACCTACACATTTTTTGCAGGACATCCCCTTGATGTTTTATCCCCCGGGGACACTGACAAAAATTGTGTCCAATATAGGGGGTCAGAAAACCCGGGGCCCTATCTGTTTTCGAAGTGGAAAAAATATTACGTGATTCAACTTCCGTCATTTTAAAACGCCCCATCTATATAAGCCACCCCCAATAAAGAAACTTTTTGTCTTTCCAAAATTCAAATCGATTAACATTAAAAGGTTTCAGAGAGGAAATGAAACCCATTAGTTTAATTTTAAATGAAAATATTTGTATCCCGACCTAGACGAATTTGGGGGAATTTTTTAAACACTGGTTTGTCAAACCCTTTTTGATAAAAAAGGGGGCTCCGCTAAAAAAAAAACAATCCCCTTTCAAAACCGTCAAAATTCCATTTTTAATGACGAACTTCCCGGGGAAAAAACTTTCCAAAAAAGGGAAAGCTGAAGAAAAGGGGAAAAAATCTAAACCCCTGAACAGTTGTTTCCATGAAATTTACAGAAGTAAAATGGCGTTTTTTTTCAAAAAAATTAAACTAAAAGAACCCCGTTTTAAAGCTTTTAGGGCCGAAAAGATAGAGTCATGGGGTCGTCCCCCAAAAAAATTTCCTATTTAAATGCCCAAAAAAAATCTTTTGGGAAAAAACCAAAGAGGTTGTTTACCATTTGGGCTTCACCCATAAACCCGGGACCTAGCTTAAGAGGTCATTTGTTTTTTTTCGTCGATAAAATAGAAAAAAAATACGTGCCCAAGTTTTCGACCCAAGAGAAAAAACATTCAAGCTGAAAAAAATCGACACACAAGAGTTAGAATATTTAAAATTTAGATAAAGCTATTTGAATTTTAACACCGAACTAAAAAATAAACCCTGAGAAAATTTATATAAAAATTTCAAAAAATTTAAATTTTTGTGAACAGATGTGTTTTCCCAAAACCAGGGTTTTTAAAAGAATTTTTGGACAATTGGGGCCCGTCTTTGGACAAAAACTGAAAAACTACATTTGACCCTTCATATGTTCCCGAAATCATTAAAAAATTTCCCTGATCAGACCGCTCATCAAAAAAGGCCAGATTTAGATCCAACATTCTAAAGAATTCCCAGACCCGGGGTTCAAAATCTGCCATACGTTCTAAAAAATTTTGGGAAAAAATAGTTGACTCTCGTCGGGAAGGATATTTAACGGGCCAAACAAATTTCCCACAACCCCCAAATCAATCTGCCTATGGGAAAAATTCCTTTCAACAAAAACACCCACTAAAAAAAAGTTCAAAATGATTTTATTTGAATTCACTGGGAACAACAAACGATGTTACAATTTTTAAAGTTTTTGTTTGGGCCCTTTTTCACCCTGCATTCGTTTTACAATCGCCCAAACATTACACTTCTACAGCGCCCTTAACCCCAAAATTTTTGGCTTTTTGGGAAAAAACCCGGGTTAGAATATACTTTCAAAATCTAAGTGATCGACACCGGGACTGTAAACCAAAAAGGGTTTGGAACGTAAAAACCCCTGTCAAAATTGAAGTTTAACAGTTTTGCCCCCAAGGGAATTTTTTTCGGGGAAACCAAAAATTTTTTACTATGACACAAAAACCTGTTGGTGCAAAATGTAAAAAAACATGGTTTTAAATTTCCATTATTTTTCCCGGGACGATGGGAAAACGGGTACCTTTTCCTTTAAACCAAACATTTTCCAGTCTCTAAGAATGCCCCTCTTTGGGATCATTTCCAAAAAGCGGGCTTGCGGAAATAGTAACAGGGGTTTGAACCCAATTTTAAATGTTAAAAATTAATGCTGAAAAAGAAAAAAGAAAATTATATTTACATTCAGAAAAACCCCAAACAGCATTTTGAGACCAAAAACTGTGCCCTTAATCGGGGGATGAAAAAAATAAAACCTTTTAAAAGATGTAAGAAACCCTTGGTTCTGTTTTGGGAAACAACAACATAACCCTGGAAAACACTTTTAACCCTTCAGTTTGTAGATCTTGTTATGGAAAAACTAGGGCCCAGTTTTGGTCATAAAAAGGGAAATTTACCAAAACCTTTACTGATGCCAAAAAAAAATCTTACGTAAATTTTCTTATTCCCACCTCACGCATGGTTTTTGTAATGCCCCCCTTTTTTTTGGGATGTTTGTACCTAAAACGCCCCAGGAATAAATACAACATCTTCAAACACTCCCTTGCCCGGTCATCACCAGGAACTTTCCAGTTTTTAAACTTTAACCCATTTTCCCAAATTTTATTGAAAAAACTACATTTAATTCCTTAGTTTATCGATTTAGTTTTTTAAAAACCCCTTATGCAAATTTATAAACCCACATGACCATCACCAATTTTCCCCAAAACCATTTCCCTTGGCCCCCTAAAATCAACCAAAAAAAAAAACTTAAGACCCCAAAGGGGAACCCCCTCAAAGAAAACTTTTTGTTGCCAAAATTTAGGACTGTAAATAAGGGTAAACCCAGTTTCTTTTTCCCGGCTTTTCAACCCCTTAAAAACTGTAAATTTCTCTCCCGGGACATATCAGAAACCCCCAAAAAACATAATTTTTAAAAGAAATCTCTTAAAAAAACACTTCTTTTTCCCAGAAAAAAACAAAATGCAAAATATATTTAACAACTTGCCAAATCACCCACTGAATTTGGGCCTTGCCTGTCTTTTATGAAATATCCTTTTTCACTTTTTAAATAAAACAAAAGTCCTTTTTTTGGAATTTCCTTTTTCCCAAACCTTAATTTAAACTTGCCCCATCCAAAATTGGTATAAACATTGTTTTCCCCCTTTTTGGGATTTGTTTTTTTTTTTTTTTAAAATTTAAATTTATTTTTTAACCCGTTTCTTTATTTTTTTTTAAAAGTCTAAAATTTCTTTCATTATACATTTTTTAATTTTAATTCATAGGGAGAAGTTTTAAGTTTTTATTTTTTAAAATTTCAAACTTAAAAGTTTTATTCATTTTCAATTTTTTGTTTTTTAGTTTAAAACATTTGTTGTTTTTAAAAATTTTAAACGTTTAAATTTTTTTTTTAAAAAAGGGACGTTAAAATTAGCCAAACATTTTTTATAAATTTACCAAACTGTAAAACGGTTCATAATTTTAAGCAATTTCCAAACCTTTATTTTTTTGAGTAAAATTCCCCGTACCCTTCCAAAATTTTTTACCCCTTAATTCCCTATAACCCCTATGAAGCTATAAGAAAATAAAAAATTTTCCCCACTTTTCCAAATTTCCCCTAACCTTTCTTTTTTCCTCCCCCCCCTTACTCCAAAATTATATTGAACATTAATTACCCCCCAATTTTTTTAATCCTTTTGGGTTTTTTAACTTTCTTTCCTTTAAAAAAAAATTAATTTTCCCCAGGGAGCCATTTTTTTTTGGGAATGATTTGGGTCTTAGAATAACTCCTTCGAACTCCCTTTTTATTAAAACAAATTATAAGTACTTTGTTAACCAAATGAAATAAAAAATTTGTCCTATTTTTACATATTATTTTTAAAATTTAAAGGGGAAAATTAAACTATTCTTTTATATATTTACCATTTATTTTAGGGAAATATTTTCCCACATTATAATTTTAATTCACCAACAACTTATCATTTTTTCTCTGCTAATAAATAAGGGTTTATTGATAATAAAACAGTTTAAGAAAACACATTTTCCCTATTTCCCCCAAAAAACATTACCAAATACTTTAAAAATTTTTTTGCGCCCGGGGGAAATTCATAGGGAAAACAAAATTTTTTCCGTCTTCCCATTTTTTTAAATTTTTTTTTTTTTTTTAAAAAATTTTGAAAAAATGTTTTCCACACAAAACATATGATTTTTCCCTTTCCAGAATAATTTTTCTAATTTCCCTTCGCCCAACCCCTTTTTCTGCCAAAAATGTACAAAAATTTAAAATTAAACTGGTTGTAAAACAATACCCCCCAGTAAACGGGCAATAATTAGCAATTTTTATATGACAAGCCCTTGATTTAATGTTAAACCCCTCCCCTTTAAAAGAATATTTGGAATTGTTTGCAATCAAGAGAAAATAAAAGGGTCACAAAAAAGTGAAATTTTTTAAAAAGTTCCCCGGTTTTTCTGGGGGTATTTCAAGGCTAAAATTTTTAAAAATGCGAAAACTTTTTTGGGCAAAGGAAGGGCCTACAATGGGTTCTGAAAAAAATTTGATCACTTAGCAGAAAAGGGTTTCCCGCCCAAAATTATTATTTTTTTGTTTTGCCAAAAACACCCTAAGTCTTCGGGTTTTTAACCCACTTTACCAGAATTACACAAGCCTTTTAAAAACCCCTTTTTCCCAACCCCCTTTCCCCCTTTTTGCTTCTCAATTGTGGAAAAATTTCTGCCCCCAACATTTCCCTTGCCCCCCTTTAAAATAAAACTTGTTGTTTTTTTTTGGAAAAAATTGGGTGTTTTTAAAAAAAGGGTACCACTTTTTTGGCGCCCCCCCTTTTAAATTTTAAAAAGAAACCCCCAGGGGTTCCCAAGAAGAAAGGAAAGGGGGTCCCCCCCCTTCCCGTTTGGGGGTTTAAGGGGGGGCCCCTTTTTTTTAGTCCCCCCCCCCATCCCCAAGAAAAATTTTTTTGGATTTGTTAGAGGTTTAAAATAAACCCCTTTGGGCCCAATTCCAAAAGGGTTTAAACGTATAACCCAACGCCCAAAAAAGGCCTTTGACCCCCAAACAAATTCCATTGAGAAATTCCCCAGCCCCCTTGAAATAAAATTTTGAGGGGGAAAAAAATCAAACCCCAAAAATACCCGATTTTTTTGCCAATTTTTGGGAATGTCCCCTTGTTGCCATGGGGTAACAGGAAATTTAAAAACAAAAATTGTCGTTTAAAAAGGGCCCTTTTATAGAAATTTTTGAACTTTTTAAAAGAAAACCACCCCCATTTTTTTCAAAAAATTTTCCTCATGAAAAGTAGTAAAAATGGGTTTAAGAAACAAAAACTGAAAAATTTCATTGAAATTTGGGGCCCTTTAAAAATTAAATTTCAAAAAAAAGTGAGCTTTTTCGTTTTTTTATAAGTTTTAAATTTAAAAACATCTGTTTCGGCAAAAAAAGGCCCAGAATACCCCAAATATCAAAAAGGCATTTGAAAATGAAAAGTCCAGTGCGATCCATTCCCCAAAGTCAGTTCCCACCCCGTAAAAGTTTGTTTTAATGCAAAAACGTCACTTTGGGTTCCCGAGACGTTCCAAAAGGGGCCCAATTAGAGCTTTTAGCGCGGGAAAAAGCGTTTGCAAACTACAGAGAACCGATATGCACAATTTTTTTCTAATTTTCCAAAAAAAGTCAAGTTCAAAGGGCTTTTTGGGGGTAGCAATATGATTTTACTTTGTTTTAAATACAAACCCAAAATTTGGGCCGGGTCAAACAAAGAATGTAAGGGGAAACCCATTAAAAAAACCTTTTGGCGAACCCTTTTTGAAGCAAACATGAATTTTCCCAAAAAAAAAATTTTCAAAACCCGAAATGTCCCACGAATTTTTCCCGGGGATTTTTTATTTTTAATTTTCCAACAGTTGTTAAAAAAAAAAAAACAAAGAAAAAAAAAAATGAAAAAAAAACCCCCCGCCTGGTAAAAAAATTTCAAAAAACCGTAATACATGTAATTACTGTTTTTTTTTTCAGGGAAATAAGAGCCCCCTTTAGATAAACGGGGAATTTGTTTCTAAAAAAAAAGCCCCGTAATACACCCCCCCTTTACCCCTTTGGGAAAACCGGGAAAAAATAAATTAGGGAAAATTTTAAAAGCCATTACGGTTCCCCGGGGGGTTCATTTTTTTCACAAAAAGTAAGCCCCTTTTAAAACGTGCGGGCCTTATTTGTCATATCGGAAAACATTTTGAAAGATCCAAATAGAACAGACCCGCAGGCAAAAGTTGACTTTTGTTTTTTCATTTTTCATTACCTTTTTTATTAAGATACGACTTTTTTAAAAGGGACTTTAAATCGCCTTTTAGGGTTGGGTTCTATATGACCGGGTAAAACGGGAAAAAGGGGCCCAATTTTTTTTCCCCTTTCTTTTTTTAACTTTTTAAATTTTTTGTTGAATGTATAAAATTTGGCCAAAATTTTCCCAACCCTTGATTTTTTTGGGTTTATTGTCTGCAGTATATTTCCCCCTTTACGAAACCCAAATTAAAAAAACCCAGGAATTAAAATTTTTTTTAAAAAAATTTTTTTTTTTTAGCCATTTTTTTTAAATTTTTTCTTTTTTTTTTGTATTTATTTTTTTTTTTGACCGTTTTTTGGGGTTTTTTTTGAATCCAATTTGTACTTTTTGTTTGTTTTATGAATGACCGATGATGTTTGATGTTTTTGGATGTTATTTTTTATGTTTATTTTTAAATTTTTTCAACACAATTAATTTTTACGTTTTTTTTCTCTGGTTAATGAAAAAGGGATATGATAAATAAAACAGATAAAAAAACACATTTTTACTAGTTCAAAAAAAATTTCCCAAAAAACATTTTTTATTGCCGTTCCCCAAAATTTCATATACAAAATTTTTGGGTCGTTTTGCTTTTTTTTTTTTTTTTTTTTAAATATTAAAAAATTTTTATGTTTTTCACACAAAAATATAGTTTTCCTTTCCAGATTATTGTTTTTTAACTGACAATTTTCCATTTTCTGCAAAAATGTGAGGGAAATTTTGGGGATTTCAAACTGGTTTTTAAAAACAAAGTCACAGTGCCCGGGCCAAAAATTTTTCAGCGATTATTATTAAAAAAAGTCTTTTGGGAAATTTTAAACCCCCTTTCCCTTTTTAAGGGAAATATATTGCGATTTGATTGAAATTTCGAGGAGAAAATAAAATGTCCCCAAAAAGGATTTATAAATTTTCGCGTTTTGTGTGCCTTTTTCAAGGAAAATTTTAAGGGCAAAAACATTTTTGAAAGGGAAAAACCTAAAAGGTTTCCCTGAAACAAGGATAAAAGTAGCAAAAAGGGTGCCCCCGAAAATTTAAATTATTTTGGGTTTTTGCATAAAAAAGCTAAGGTCTTCTTTTTTTAAAACCCCATTACCAGATACAAAAAGCCTTTTAAAACCCCTTTTTTCCCACCCCATCCCCTTTTTGCTTTTCTCAATTGGGAAAAATTTTCTACCCCATTTACCCCCCCCCATTATTTTATTTGTTGTTTTTGAAAAATTTGCTTTAAAAAGTAAAACCCATTTTTTTTGGCCGCCCCCCCTTTAATTTAAAAAAAAAACTCCAGGGGGGTTGCCAAAGGGGTTTTGCGCCCCTTCCAGAAGGGGGATGTCCCCCCTTTTCCGTTTGGGGGTTTTTGAAGGGGGGGAGGGCACTGGGACTCCCAAGGACGATAAAAAAGGGAATTTGCCAAAATGCCCGTTTTTAAAGAAAAAATTATAAAAATGATCCCGAGACCCGAGACAAAATTTTTGCCCTTTTCATATCAGGTGGGTATCACTTATGTTTTAAAACATTAAATTTTTTACGTCTGGTTTAAAGAAAATCATGCAATTCAACATTGTCTGAAAATACTTTTTTCTTTTAACTTTTTTATACAAAAAACGTTTTTTTAAGGTTTGTCATCATACAAAATCTTTATTGAAAAAATATATATTTAACAAATTGGTTTAAAAAAATTGTGATATTTTTTTCAAAATTTTCTTTTACCCAAAAAAATAAAAAAAAAAACTGTACTTTTTTTCCCGTATTGCCCGACCTAAACCTTTTTATGTCAAACAAAATTTTTTTGGTTTTTTTTATATTTTTAAATTATTTCCCTTTAAAAGAAATCCCCAAATGAGGGTTAATTGATTTTTCACAAAAAAAATGAAAAAAGACAAAATTCCCGGGTTTTCCCCCCAATCGGCGGTTTTCAGAAACCCAGCTTTAAAATTTTTAAATTTTCTAAAATTTTTTTTTAAAAATCCATTCCGACAAAACCTTTCATTTAACTTTTTTTTATTTTTTTAGATTTAAAAACACTTTGTGTCAAAAAATTGTTCCAAATGTGAAAAATTCCCCCCCGGAACCAAACAAACTACAGCATGTAACTTTTTTAAATTTAATTTTGAAAATTAAAATTCAGAAAACTAGGGCCACGAAAAAATTATCTTAAAAGTGTACATTTTGTCAAATTTTTCATCCGTGAGTAAAATTAAAAATTTTTATCGGGTTTTATTTTAACGGTTTAATTCAGACGGGGTTGACTCCCCACCCCCCTTCACGTAAACGAGTTTATACAAGGGACCATAACCATTTTCAAAATTTAAACCCATTCAATGCCTCAAAGTGTAACTTTTAATATCGTTTACCGTTTAAGATTCCATCAATTTTTTATTTATAACGCCGAAAAATTTCCCCAAAACAAAATTTTTACCCAGTAATACCCAAATTGCCTTAACAAAATGCCCTTCACAAAACCCAGAAAAAAGGGGAATGTTTCCTTTAAAAATAATGGTTTGTCTCATTTACGAGAAATTTGAAAAACCAAAAGTAATTATTCTCAAAACTTTACTGAACCCAAAAAAAATTAAAAACCCATTAAAAAATACTTTACCAAAGAAAAAATGTTAAAATTTCCCTGATTTTGGTTTAAAAAACCCCTTTGGGACAAATTGAAAAATTCTACTTTTTTTCATCATTCCTTTTTGGCCTTTCTTAAAAAAATTACAATCAATAATAAAGGGGCCATGCCCTTTACAATCATCACTTTGGTCAATCATAATTTTCCCGTTTTTTTCCCCTTTTCAACGGCATTTTGATAATCATTAAAAATTGCTCCAAATTTGGATTTTTATCTGAAAAAGATTTTTAAAATGTCATCGGGTAAAAAAAGGACATTTTAAAAATTATCGGGGACTGGTCCAAAAAACCATTTGGTTTAAAAAATGTCCCTTTTATATATTGCAGGGGCCTTTCAATTTATTTCCGAAATTTTCTTGCAATTCCCTTTAATAATAATTATAGGGATTCATTCATGTTTTTATTTTAACACTAAAAAATTTTTCCCAAATAATTTTTGAATATATTCAGTTAAATAAATTCAAAATCATCGGGGTTTCTTTGCAAAGTATTTTTAAATTTAAAATCTATTTTTCAGAAACATCAAAAAAAACACGGATAACATTTCCCTGTGATATCAAAAAGCCCTTCGGGACTTAGAGATTTTTTTGTACAAACTTAAAACCAAAAAAAGAACTTCTTTCTCAGTTTTTTTCTTTTTCGTCTTTTAAAAAGTAAAAAAAGGATGACGAACAACTTGTCTACAATCAAAAGAACCCAATAAAATTCAAAGGGACATCAACAGATTTGCAAAGGGGATTAAAACTTTTTTTTGGGAAAAATTGATGCAAAAAGAAAGAATGCAAATTATTCTTTCTTTCCTTGATTGAATCTGCACGTGTAAAACAAATTACAAAATTGGGAAATTTTTTTAAAGTAACAGACTATTTTTGTTAAAAGTCAGACAAGTGGAAATTTATTGTGACAAGAAGACTGAAGAAATACCCATGCATACATAGCTAGCAAAGTGACGACAGTCATAAAAAAAACGTTTATAAAAGTATGATCGAAGGGATTTATCTGTGTTTGTGCACATGTAAGTATATAATATATATGCCAACACTTCTTGACATTTGTATCCGTCTGGCAGGTAATTTGCTTTCTAGGGCTTATGGGAAAAAACCCAATTTAAGAAAACAGAAAAAAAATTTTTAAAAGAAAATGTTTTTCCCAATAAAATGATTCTGAAGAGAAAGGTTATGAAAATTTAATTAACAGAAAAAAAACAAATTTTTGGGACTAGGCCAACGGTCCCACATATATCAAAAAAAAGATTAGTGCAAATTTTTTAAAACGTTTTTAAAAAACCCAGGTTTTTAAAAACTATTTTCCCCCACACACTTAAGCATGTGTTTAAAGGAAAAACCCCAAAAAAGTCGTTTATAAATACATTAAAATTTTTTTAGTAATTAGTTATATATCTTTAAAAAATATCAGAATGACCCGAAAAAAAATATAAAAAAAATGTGTTTTTGTACAGAACTTTCATCAAAATAAGCGGGGTTAAATGTCCACTATTTTTAACCAAATACGTTTTTTATAAAATTTTTGGCGGGACAAAAGAAACTTTTTTCATATTGATAAAAAAAAGGCAAAATTTATTAAAATATTTTGATAAAAAAGGGGTTTTTTTTCGTTGCATTTTCCATGCGAAAATTTTGTTTAATCTTCGAGGGGTTACTTTCTAAGGCCTCAAAAAACCCCGCTCCCATCCCCAAGGGGAGATTCAAGTAACTTCCCAAAAAGGAGACCAAATATTTTTTATTTGTATCTTCCCTTATTGAACTAATAAAAAAATTAAATTTTCAGTGCAGAGTGCCCAAAATTTTAAAACAAGGAAACAATGTCCTTGTTTTGAATCTGGACTTACAGAATATTTTTTCAAAAGGTTTTGAATTTTTATAAATTTATTTCATCAAGTATATAATTGTACGTCATGAAGAAATGGGGAGCATGCGTGGGTATTTCTCCTATCTACCTTGCACAAATATATTCCACAATTTTTTAATGTTCATGGGGTTTAGCAAAAATCCCTCATAAACCCCAATTTGGGTACTATATCAACTTAAAGATACAACTTGAATATCTGCAAAAATTTATATAATTATTTTAAAAATCAAAATAGTCATTATTCAATAGTTTTTATATCTTTATTTTAATAGTTTTTCAAAAAATATGTTTTGAAACGTAAAGAAAATAAAAATTATGTATTTTGATTTTGGCGCATTTGAGTGGTTAATGCGTCGGGGATGATCGTTTCCTTGAACAAAAAAAACCTTTACACTCATTCCCAAATTACGGGTTTGGGCCCTCCAGGTTTTGTTTTTAAATTTTTAAGTTTTCCTACACACTCGAACAAAAAAAATTTTATGTATAAAACCAAAAATAGGGCATTTTAAATTTTAGGGAAGAAAATATTTTTATGTGTGAACAAAAGTATTCAAATAAAAAAAAGAAATTTTAAAATTTTATGTCATATTAGGGAATATTATCCCCTTCCCCGTAATAAACTGGTCATTTCCTGGCAAGTTTTTACAAACGGGAAAACATAATAGACAAATTTTGTAAAAATTTGTTAAAACCCATTGTATTCAATTGAAACTTTTAGGGGCCAATGACAAAGAAAGGGTATAATTTTTTAATCAGAAAATTCAGAAAAAAACTTTTTGCAAGGACTTCTTTTATAGATTGGGAAAACCAATGCCAAAAAACCGCGGGAACAAATTTTGGTTCCCCAGACTGTTTTAATTGTTAGGATAAGAAAACCCAAAAAAATAAGTTCTTTAACGATAAGCTCCTTATAACAAGTTTGTAGGCGGATGCTGTAACTCTTCGATGCAAGCAACAATTTGATTCTGTAGCCATACTGGTCAAATTTAATATCCCACACATACAACGCAGAGACTATAAATTCACTGAATTTCCCGTAAGGCTTTATATATCTCTATTGCAATAACATTATCATCATCTGTGATACAATTTCAAACCAGCCAAGTACCTTCAGATGCATTTGAAGAGCTGTAAGTCTTTACCAGCCCTTCTTTAACGACACATGTGGATACCGAGTTGCTGCTAGTGTCCTGCAAAGCATGTGTGTTGAGCAAAATACGAAATTACTTTCGATAATTTTCGTGACTATTTGATGAAGAATAAATATACGCTGGACATTATTGTTTTATGTCTATATAATCTTACTTTCTAAAGGCACATTATGAAATGTTATATTTTTTCTCAAGAACTGTTTATTTTGGTACCTTGTTACAGTTTTCAACAACATACCCATCTGCTATATACATGAACTAATTATTGCATTTGAGTAATGTTGGCAATTAATTAATAGCGACTCAGTCTTTTGTACGGAAGTCAAAATACTATTTTGTTTAGACTTTGATGCCAGTACGACACATAACTGAATGTTTAGCGCTACATTTGTCAGCTGTTAACATCTTACATGCACCTCATCCATTATTAAAACATTATTAAACACACGATTGACATTTCTAAAGAATAAAAAAATATGGATTTTTTGAGGCATAATGTGCCTTTAAAGAATAACCTTCGAAATTGAGTGAATATATGTGCTTACAATATATTGAATATGTGTATCATTGCACGACCAAGTTAAGTCATTGCACGACCAAGTTAAGATTTATTACAAAAAATAAAAAGAAGATAAAAAGAATATAAGTGGCAAAATAAAAAAATCGTTTTAAGAATTATTGCCGCACAGTTTTATTGCATATTAATTCTATGTACCATGTTATTTTATATAAATGTCATCGAATTCGTAAATCCAAATTAATATGATCAAAGATGCCAGTCCTGTTGACTTATGTGCAATAGAATTAAAAAGAAAAATATTTCACTGAGAAATAACTATTGTTCTTTTAGCTATGGGCAAGGCAAACTACAGACGTTCTCGTTTGCAATTAAACACTTACTTTTAATTATTTCGAATTTGATTACTGTGTACTTTTATGGCCAACGACCCTATACCCGCATTAACATATTTAGCCTGGATATGTCACTCCTGACAAACACGATCCATTTAAAGCAACGCTAATACAAGGGAAATCACTGTATCGGTATGACTGATAATATTTGTAAGAGACAAAAAAGACATCTCTTACATCTGTAAGCACCATTGATTTACAAAACGAAGCTCATCGAAAGAAAAGCAATAGAGAACATTTACGTCACAGATAGATAACATTGTATATACAGCTCTACTTTAAATTTAAGTGTTTAGCAATAGAATATAAATTTAGATTAACAAAATTGATTATTTATCACCAATAAAATCGGGTTTGGTCTAATATGTTTGAGTTTGTTCCTGAGCTTGGATTTTTTATAGTTTTGACCTTTGCCTATGTTTGAAGAAACATAAATTAACATTGCAAAATTACAAAAGGGAGCAGCATAATATATTCAGTTCCCATTTATTGTACTCCATTCTAACTTTTTTTGCCGTTAAATGATTGATGCTTTGCATGTTTGATATAGTCGGTCATCTTTATTAACATAATCGGACATCCATTAATCAACTACGACCTCGGGCAAGCTTTTTTTTAAGAATATGTTACTTTTATCGCTTAAGGCTAGAAAATCCCAGGGTAAAATTGTATTTTAATGAGAAAAAACAATCCGATTACTTCCCAAAAACTTTTTGGTTAAACCATGATCGGGGATCGTGTGAAAAATGCATGGAAACTTTGGGATGTCTTTCCAAAAATAAATTTAAATAAAAACCCTTTCACCAATTTTGATATGAAAGAATCCAAAAGGGTTAAAAAATTTGTGAAATATTAAAAAATTAAAAGGGAAAATTTTGGAAAATCCGATAAATCATTTGAACAGTACAAAAATTAAAAACAAAAATTTTACGAAAATCATTCTTTTTGTTTTAGTTTTTAATTAAACCCCAACCCCAAAAAATATTTTTTCCCAAAAGGGCCATCAGATAAGACCGAATTTGGGGCCCAAAAAAAGCATCGGGGAAAGGGAAAAACGACAAAAATGTTTCATTATAAGCAAATATTCACATATGTAAATGTTGACTCTCAAAGACATTAAATTAAATGAAGATGGACAAATTGATCAACTTGAGGTCGCAGCATTTGTTCTTTTTAGCTCACCTGTCACAAAGTGACAGGTGAGCTTTTGTGATCGGTTTTCGTCCGGCGTCCGTCCGTCGTCCGTCCGTCTGTCCGTAAACTTTTACTTTAAATGACATCTCCTCATAAACCACTAGGCCAATTTCATCCAAACTTCACAGGAATGTTCCTTTGGTGGTCACCTTTAAAAATTGTTCAAAGAAATTTAATTTCCATGCAGAACTCTGGTTGCCATGGCAACCGAAAAAGAAAAATTTTAAATATCTTCTTTTAAAAAAACCATAAGAGCTAGAGCTTAGATATTTGGCATGGAAAATCTTCTAGTGAGTGTCTACCAAGTTTGTTCAGAATAAAAGCCCTGGGGTCCAAAATTGGCCCCCCCCGGGGGGTCATTTGTGATTTTCCCTATATGCATATAGTAATAAAAACTTAAAAAATCTTCTTTTAAAGAACCAAAAGAGCTAGAGCTAAATATTTAGCAGTGAAACATGTTTCCAATGGGTGTCTACCAAGTTTGTTCAAATAAAAGCCCTGGGTCAAAATTTGGCCCCGCCCCCGGGGGGGTCATTGAATTTCCTATATGCATATAGGTAAAAAACTTTAAAAATTCCTTCTTTAAAGAACCCAAAAAGTTAGAGCTAACTTAAAGATTTTTTGCATGTAACATGTTCCCTAATAATGTCTACCAAGTTTGTTCAAAATAAAAAAAAAAACTTGGGGTCAAATTGGCCCTGCCCCGGGGGGGTCATTGATTTTCCCTATATGCATATAGTAAGAAACTTTAAAAAACACCTTTCTTTTTAAAGAACTCAAAGAGCTTATGGCTAAGATATTTAGCATCAAGCTGTTCTAATTAGGTGCAACCAAGTTTGGGTTCAAAATAAAAGCCCTGGGGTCAAAAATTCGCCACTCCCCGGGGGTCATTGATTTTCCTTTATATGTTGTTTAGAAAAACAAACTTAAAAAAATTTCTTTGAAAAAACCTAAATAAGCCTTAGAGTTAAGATATTAACATGAAACATCTTTTAGTGAGTGTCTACAAAGTTTTGTTCAAAATAAAATACCTGGGGGTCAAAATTGGCCCCCGCCCCCGGGGGATCATTGCTTTTTCCCTTATATCAGGGCTTATAGCCAAAAACCTGAAATCTTCTTTGAAAAAAAACCTAAATAGCTAGAGTTAAATATTAAGCATGAAACATCCTTCTCTTTAGTCTGCTACAAAGTTTGTTCAAATAAAGCCCTGGGGTTCAAAACTGGCCGGCCCCTGGGGTGTCATGTTTTTAACTATATGTGTAATAGTAAAACTTTAAAAAAATCTTCTTTTTAAAAAAGCCCAATGAGCTAGAGCTTAGATTTTTAGCATGAAACATCTTCTTATGGGTGTCCTACCAAGTTTGTGCCAAATAAAAGGGCCCTTGGGTTAAAATATTGGCCCTTTGAACGTTCTTGGGGTGGGGGGGGGGGGCGCTTATATACAGGTGAGGCGACCTCAGGGCCATCATGGCCCCTCTTGTTTAAATTAAATAACAGGGATATGCGATAAGAATATTGTATCTAATTCTAAGCACTACGTTTAAAGTAAGCATGTACAGGCTTATCTTAATGATTTCTAGAGTGTTTAGGATTACAATCTTTGTTTATGTTATACATCAGTTGCATTATAAAAATGTACTTTTTTATTATATCTTTCCCTATTTTTCAAAACAAGTGTTAATGAATTATCTCAATAAAAATAATGGGTTGAAAGAGTTTAAATTAAAAATTATTTTTTTAATTATTTGTAAAAAATGATATGCTATAAGTTTGTTGGCCGTCTTTTATTTGATCTTATATTTCAAATGCATTAATCATTAAACTAGAAACTAAACCCAAAACTAAACTGTACTAAGTCTCTAGGTTACAATAATATCTGTGGTAAACTTTATGAACTCCACTGTCCAAATTAAAAGGAATAAAATCAATTTATTAAATTTTTCATCTCGTTTTTAATGTATTTCATAGCCTGTTGCTATTTTAGAGCTAACATGTTACGCCTACAAGCTAATGTTGCTATACTTTATTGCTCTCTATAATTTAATATGTCTCCAAACTTCCAAAGACTGTGTTTGTTTCTTTTAATCTCGAGTTGACATTCAAGACTCGTTCCCAACTCTGTCGTTATTTTAGTGACAACAACACTTAAATTGTTTTCAAGCAAACGGTTCAGTTTAAACACATTTTTCTGGAAATGATTTTGAAATATTGAAGAGAGATTAACATTTAAGCTAATGTGTGTTGGTTAAATGTTAGAGTATAGGATAAATAAATATAAAACATCATAGATAAAACGATTGACTAATTTAAAAGAAGTAAAGGCTACATATACTAGTAAAACGTGCACTGCTTGACTTTTTCCGCAAACACATATAATTGGAATAAATAAAACTTTTAAATAAGCAAGCTTTATTCCTTTGCATATTATAAACGTTTATGTTGTTTATTTTCTCATACATGTAACTGTAAATAATGTCAAATTACTATTACATGAATCTTTACATTTCTAATGAAAATTAACTTGTATGATACATAAAAAAGGGAGATCGCAAGCTTTTACGCCATTGTTTTGCTTATAATACATACAAACTTTTACACAAGACATATCACCGAATGGAATTGTAAGATATTAATTCGAATTGATATATTAATTTGTAGGAATTTATTTTGTCCTAATTATGTTCTGTTAAATTCAGAAAAATAGAAGGATATTGAACAAATGACATATCTGCTCAATATATAGTACTAGTATGATACTACATGTAATATACTTCCGAATGCAAATTAGGCGCTCTAGGGGATAAATTGAAAACAGTTATATATAGTCTGTGAAACAATGAAAAAGTTTGTTTTTGTTTTGTTTTTCTCATTACTATCATAATTAACTATTAAATGGCATCTGTGTGAAGTGTAATATAACATTTTATAGACGAATACGTTTAATTATGCCTTGTTCTGAATTCTCGCGCCTCTACTAATACCAAATGCACTTTCTTTTCCGAAATTATTGTAACAAATATACTGTAATGAACGTATTGCCACACCTGTTGATAGCATGACTTTTCGTTTTCGATTTTCGTGTGCCCTTTACTTCATAAACATATTTAGCTTTCTAATTACCATCTGATAATGGTTTTTTTTTTAAATAAAATGTTTTGACTTCATACGAAGTAAATGTAGATAGATATGTAATGTTTAAAACTCATACTATAGGTGGGCATAATATGAATATATTGTGTCTTTATAAAACTGGCATTTGTTTTAAGGAAAGCCAAACTTTGCTTGATCCATAATAGGGAAAGAAGCGTCCAAAACACATTTCATTCATTCGTTTATTCAAATAAGATGTATTCAGTAAGAATGTTATAGATTTAAAAAATCCATAATAAAAATATTTTTCTCAAAGAAGAGTACAGTATATATTTAAAGTTGCATTGAAAGTTAAACGCAATGTCTCCGGACAAATATTAAAATAAATTTAGGATTCTGAGCAACAACATTTTTATTATTGTTCATGACAGACAAGTATATGAGTAAATGCACCCACTTTTATTTCTCAAGCTTATTGAAAATAATGAAGAACAATCAAAATATTGTTGTCTGATATTTTTTCTATGTAGATTTCTTTTGTAAAATGCTCTTTTCTGATTGGCTGTTAACGTAGCAAATGTCGTGGCAAAGAAAAATTTCATAAGGAACTGTTTCGATAAAAGTCATAAATCATAGGTTGAGGTTGAGGAAATGCATGGTCCATATGTCAATAGATATTTTATGACAAATAATTTACAAAACCTGGGACTGATAATTTAACGGCTTTGGCAATGGATCTAGATTTGAGTACTTATCATTTCAGACACTTCCGTTCAATTTACTTATTTATATGTTACATATTTTCTCTTGTGAAATACCGTGATACACCTGGGACAAATGGACACAAAAGCTTTTATGTCTTTCTTACAAATAGTTAATTATGACGTAGATACACACTAAAATTTTATCAGTATTATTTCTAAAAAGTGCATTGCTTTTATCAGGAACAGTAAATCTCTCCTCTTCCGGCTTTAAGAAAATATTTACTCATAACTGACACTTTTAGCACATATTATATTATAAGATAGTGGTTAAAGAAATATAGACAATAATTCCATTATATTTGAAGGTTGAGTTGTTTTTGTTTGTTTGGTTTTTTTTCTTCAGAACTGGAAATATTTTTTGACATTAATGTACCATCTAGTGTAGATAAGGACCAATAACTCGTGTTAAAATTTTCAGATCCTTCGCTCAATTCTGTTTTTATTCAGAATGATTATTCTAACTGACTCAAAATTGAAAAACGTTGCACTCTAATCGGGCTTTGAATCGCACAAAAAACGTTTTGAATTTATTTTTGAATATATTTTATACGTTGTATGTCTTTCTCTCTTACGTGCCCTCGCTGATCTATGTAAGAAATTCAAACTTTATGTTTTTACGCATAAGGTCCTCAGTGCAGTTCCTTTTAAGACTACATTATCGTGTAACTGTCATACTGAAATAGAGAGAAGTAAAGAATCCCTAAAATACGCACAAAACGACAAAATTGAAAATGTTGCAGGCTCGGTTTAATTGAGCCTGTTCATGGACGGTAATGAAAAATGCAAGTTACCGTCCACGCCCCTAGAGCCGGCTTAAGCAGAATTCAAAATTTTAACATGAAAATGGTGAAATTATGAATTTAGAACCATCCGCAGAAAAAATGAACAACTGTCAAGGCAAAACTGTTAAACGCTGCCTTCAGATGATTTCAAGATGTCCAGTAATTAATTACCTTTTGTAACGTTACTTCACTAGTTGAACCGCCTCCGTCGTCGAGGGGTTAGAGTCGATGATTTCTAATCCAGTAATCTCTCTGGCGTGATTTCGATCCCCAGGAGATGCTTTGGTAGTTTAGCACGGAGGAAGGTACTCTAGTACTGGTGTAACTCTCCAGGAACGATGGTTAGGAAACTACCCGCCTATATGACTGAAATACTGTTGGGAAAAGGCGTAAAATGAAACAAACAAACAAACAAACAAACTTCACTAGGTTATGTATCACACTTGTTTATCTTGTTTATCTCCTTGATATCATGATTGTAAATCACTTTTGTTTTAACACTTGTTCTGCTGAATGTGTAATGACTTGTATTGAATTCAGAAAAGCCCATCAGAACTTTAGGGGATATCAAGTTCGTCACACAAAAATTGAGCTAACAACAGTATGGAGTCTGTTCAGACTGCTCGGACATGGCTCTAAACTGGTCAAAATGTTGATAAAGGCAAAAGGATTTGGTTCCAGCAGGTTATTTTTTTAAAAATTGTGTTTTTGAGCACTGTTTAATAAAGTTATATGGAACTGCAACTATTGTTGTATTCATTTTTACACATCAATACTTATTTAAACAAATATTTTATACTTTTTTAAACAAATATTTTATAAGGAAAGTGGAAGTATTGTAAGTGTACAAAAGTCTCACAGTATGTATACTTTAGATTGCTTGAGGAGAATTTGGTCGTCGACAGACTATTACGGCAATATCAAAATGTCAATTGATATATTATCTTTTGCACACAATATAATAGAGATGGGGGAGTGTTGTCAATAGCAGAAATAAACATCCGTGAGCTGCAAATCTTCCATAGAATCTCTGATTACCGCCTAGAGTGTTCTAGACTATCCCAAACCGAAATTAGTATTACCTCTTCAGTGTGAAAAGATGAGCTTTATTTTCTGTGTTATGATATCAATATTAAATGAAGATTTCTATGAAATTTACTTCACCAGCTTCTGAATTTCAATAAAATTAACAGGGTAAGGAAACTAAATGAAAACATTTGAAAGTAAGTTGATATAGAGACATCAAGTTTTAGTAACAACACGTCATATGATATCATAATGTTATTTCTACAAAATATTAAGAGGATATTTTTTCGTTTGCGTGAAATATGGTATATATTTTCACGAAACATGATAAAATGCCACATATTTTCACGAGCCGGTACGGCGAGTGAAAATATGTGGCATTTTATCACGTTGAGTGAAAATATATACCATATTTCCCGAAAAACGAAAAAATAACCTTTTTATTTAATTTCATTATCAAAGAAAATGGTAACGAATCCCCTTGCTTGCTACCAACTGCAATTGTACAGCACACAGTAATTTATGCGTAAGCACGCGCTGTTTGGCACTACATTGTGACGTCATGTAAACAACTCTTTAAACGTCTGTACAGCGTTAATTACTGAATTAAAGATATTGGTGTGAATAATTTTCTTAGTTAGACCATTTTCTATCATGCTAGATAGTTTTCAAAACAAAATTCAAGAAAAAGTTGTTTTGTATTTATCAGATTTTTCAAACAAAACGGCGAAAGAAGTCCCTTAAAATAAATATGAGTTTTGACTCCGCCCACTTTCATATTTATATTTCATATTTATTTTTTAAAAATATGAAATATATTTGACTGATATAGCACCATATTTCATGGGTAACATTAAATAATAGAATCTATTACATGTATGATGAAAATGAGTGTTTGTACCGCGCTACTCATTTATAATTTCTATATAGCTTATATCACACCAATTACGTATCTTTTAGTTATTAACAATGCACGTTTGTTCATACATAACATTTGCCATTTCTACTTATTCATGGAGGTACGACCTAGGGATTTTTACACTTATATATTATAACTTAGTGTCCAGCTTTATTTGTCATCCAATGATAACGCTGTATTTCTTAAAAATTATGTGTGTTAATTTTCATAGAAGAAAGAAAGTCGATACTATATTGAAATCCGTTCATAGTCGCCTTCTATTTTTATTAGCGCTTCATAGTAGCGCGTAGTGACGTAATCAAGGGCCAAATAAAGCTTGACACTAAATATGTTAGTGTTCATCCTTAGCTGTTCTACAGAAATTAGAAACATTCTCCTGTCGCTATCGCTCCCGTCGAAGTTTCTAATTTCTGTAGAACAGCACGGATGAACACTAACATATACTAAGTAGCCGCCTACACTGAACTTGTGTAATGTTTGGTCTGATTTATATAAATGTCGTGACAATTGTTTTATGTTCATGAAATTATTTTATGTCCATTTGACGAAAATATGCATTAATGAAAATAATTTAACATATACTTTTGAGGTATTTTTACTTGTCTTTCATACATATTTACATACCATATTATTACCGTCAATCGCATTTATTGATATAAATATCTAGTAAAAAGTGAAATCAACAAAATTACACGAAAATTGCAGACTCGGTTTGATCACTGATGTATTACATGTCAAATCAAGTATGTTGATTAAAGATCCTGTAACACATTTTTTTCATGGTTTTATTTCATAAATATGATGCTCAAATTAAGATTTGTCAATATTGTAAGTTCCAATAAGCATTATTTATAAAGATATTACCGATTTTAATATTTCATGTAAATAAAGGGAGATAATGAGAAATTTGTTTTTATAAATTCTAAGTCAAATTTTCCAATAAGAAATGAATGCATATAATTTATTGATTAAATATACATGTAATGTGCTTAAATATTTGCAGTACACATTTTACATATTCTTCGATGTTTGAAAATTGTTTTACTTGCATAATTTTATACATATATATTTTTTTGCAAGTGTGGTATACAGACAGTAACAATATCAATCACAAAACATACAGGATCTTTAAGTCTGTACATGTGGGATAATGAAAATGTGCACCATCCCTCGCGCCCCCTAGCACCGGCTTTCGCGGTTCTCAATTTTCAACACTAAAAGGTGATGAAATCAATGATCCCGAAGGACCAGAAAAATGTACCAACACTGAAGTGAAATACGGGGCAACTTTTTACGGCTGCCACACAGCACTTTACACCTGTTGTTGTGATGCATAAATATTACTAAATATTAAAGGGACTCCACTGAGGTTTTTTGACATGAGGGGACTGAAAATAGTTTTTCCAGATAAATGTACCATTTGATGTAGGTATAGACCATTGATCTTTGTGCAAAATTTCAGATGATTCGCGCTTTTCGTTTTTCCGGAATAATTATTCAAATTGTATAAAAAATGAACCAAAATACAAAGCGTTTAATCACTTTCACTCAAATCGGTCTAAGAAAAGCATAAAAATACGAGTTTCAATTTATTTCAAAGTATATTTCTGAACTATCATATATTTTGCTTAAAGTGTCCCAGCTAAGTAAGAAATTCAAATGTTATGTTTTTAGGCTTTTAAACCTCAGTGGAGTCCCTTTAACTTAAAATCTTTGAAAATCAGGGACGTGAAGATATTTTGTCAAGTATCTTGCCAACATTAGAACAATATAAAAGTAGCATTTTGCCTAATCTCTTATCAAAATTACACTCCTAGCTGATTTGTCTCATCATTTGTCTTGAAGATCGTACAGATTTGTCTAAATAAGAAAAAAAAGTATAAATTATCATTAATAGGATAAAGGAAATCTATCAAAATAATGGACCTTCACATAAAAAATACAATAAGCATTTTTCTGTCTGTGGCCAATCCTCCAGACATAGAGCCGGCTTAAAGTATAAGACACTTATTAAGAAGGTCTCCTCTTCATTATTTTCTGACGGACAGTACTATTGAATAAACTATAAAATAAGCTTCTAGACCTATATTAGGAAAGTAATGAGTTGCTTACAATAACATAAGTGAAAATAACCCAAATATGGTACAAGTGTACGTAATAAAACTAAAGACACTATAATCATTGATTGGGTTAGTATACAATAATTGTAACTAGAAATGATTTATTGCTTACCTTCACGCGTTGAAAATATTTCTAAGTATGGACCAAAAGATAATAATAATAAATCATTTTAGATATGATCATTAAATTACAAAAACTTCTGTAAAGTCACATGATGCTGAGCAAGATAAATTTTAGAGAAATAATTACAGTTTAGGGTTCTCTTGATGTCAATTATACGCTGACATTAACATGATCCCAGGGTCTGTAATAAAAGTAAAGACTAGTCGCTGATTTGGTTATTATGCAATAATTGTAACTAGAAGTCACAACAGTATACATGTATATGAATCAGTGGCGGATTCAGGCGCGGGCTTCAGGGCTGCACCCCCCCCCCCCCCAGTTCGGCCCAAAGATACGATTACCAGCTGGGCTGGAATATATTTTTGTAAGTTTCAAACTTAATTGGATGTAGTGTACTCCCTTATCAAAACATTTATTGCTGTCATCCAGTTGTTAATCTCCTGCCTGGGAGCTTGGCAGAGATCTTTATCTATCAACATGCTTGAATGACTTCAATGTTTAAACTGCATAATTGATTGGTTTATTACTTTCTAAAGGTCTAATGAAATTAATATCACAGATAGTGGCAAATAGATGTGTTACATTGTAGACCATATTTTACTATCTTTGTTTTTCAATTTTCTTTGCGAAAGCCCTATGATTAGATTAAGAAATTGAAAATTATTATCTGTAGATTAAAAAGATGGCGAGTTTTATAAAGATAATATTAAATGAATCGCGTTTTAATAACTAGTTTTACAAAGATTTTTAGTCATATGAACTGATTGGTCAATTGCTTTTAGTAACTTTTTTTATTGCAGTTATATTGTTTTAAATAAAATTTAAATTGTACTGACCTCTTTAGTATCTTAAAAATGGATTCATTGATGGAAAAAGAAATCTTATTGTATAATTTGTATTAGTGTTTGAAATTATTTTTGTACAATAGAAAGGCAGTATTTTAATACTTTACTTTGGAAAATCGTCTATTATTCAGATGAGTAAATTGGTCAAGTGTTTGAAATTATTTTTATCAACAGTCGCGCATACACTGGTTAGTGTGCTATTATTTTGTAAATGCTTTACCTGTAAAACCATCCAAAATGTGCCATAAACAGCACAAGATAGTCAAGGAAATTACACCATTTTCAACCTCATATATCAAAATTTTCTCAGTCTATGGGACGGGACACCCCTCCCAGGCCCACCCCAATTACATATATTATTCTAAATTCCATAACATCTAAATATTTATGAAAATATTAGTATACAAATATATAAGCGAAAGTGCATAGCCACTCATCAGATGAGCTTTAAAACACATCAATTACAATTTATTGTCACATTAACAAGATATTGGGCTAATTTTCGCATGTTGCATTATTTTTGTCAAAATCTTCCACCAATATGTCAGCCCCCCCCCCCGGAAACCATGTTCTGTATCCGCCCCTGTGAATCGTGCAATATAACGACGTTTCTCACAAACGCGTGCTGTTTTTGCGACTCCGTTGGTATTTATTGCACGGCCGTGCACATATTTTGACAAGACGTCATTTGCGATAAGACGCGCTATGTGTTAGCGTTTCACTATAGGCGCGCCATTGAAAAGTGATTATTTTTCAATTTAAACACCCGATCTTTATTTTGGGTATGTAAAGAATATAAAAATCGTGTAAGTTCATTACTGCATTTATTGAACTCGTTGAATAAAATAACATGATGCTCGCATAAGATAATTTTATTTAACTAGTTCAATAAATTCAGTGTTGAACTTACACTAATTCAATATAATCTATGAACATGGACTGTAAAAGAAAAATTAAGAACAATTTCATTAAGCTATAGGAAACGTTATTACTCTATTTGGGGTACGAATTTTGCTTAAAAAGGTAATATCATGAAATCAATCTCTTTTTATTAGTTTAAAATGTCAAGGGTAACACGAAGTGAAGATATATAAATCTAAATAATTCTATCGCAATTGTCCACAACTTGAGAGAAACATTTTTTCTAATTTGTTCCGATCTGCTTCGCTGCAATACAAAAAAGAAGATAATTTAATTTAGTTAAACATTTTCGGCAAAAAAAAAACATCAGTAGAACATTTAGTAGTGTTTGGTGTGCATTGCCGAAAAGAATGATCGAAAATTCCAATTTTCGAGGTGAACTTTTCCTGAACATTTCCAATCCACTTCACCGGAATACATATGAAACAAATTAACAAATAAATTTGGTTGTACACATTTCAGACAGAAAATTATCGGCTTTTGGACACTCGGAAATATACCTCGTGAAGGCCTCAAAGTTCACGCAGTAGACGGATTTGACGTCCTTCTGTAATTCCAGTTGAAGATATACGTTAGTATGCTATCAAAGGCTAGACAATTGTTCGAAATTATTTCTAAATATTTCCGATCAGCTTCACTCAAAAACAAAAAAGAAAATAATTACAGTTGAGTATACAAAGTGCACTGGTTTGCATAACATATGAACCAGTGATGCACTTCAATGTGTCCCTAAAGTGCACTTTAATGTGCACAGTGTTTTATTTTGTCAGTGCACAGCATTTACCTTTTATCTTAACAAATATCATAATTTATAATTTTCAAAAACAAAAGCCAAATAATAAAAAATAAGAAACAGAATTGATATCTCGGATATGTTACTATTATGTATTATTTCAATATAATGTATTTCTAAAGAACATGTTTTAAATTATCATTTGCTTAATTTTATTCAAAAATTTTACTATTTTGTCCTAGTTTTTTTTCCAATCAATATAATATAACTCTGACTTTTATGTTAAAAATGGTAGAAAAAATAGCAAAGGTAAATTGATTTTCATTATAATTATCAGATTACGTTTGAACTGAAATGCCAAATGGACAGTAGTTTTTTTTAACCGATGATACAAATAAGTTTATGTACTCTTTTCTTTTTAATATTTGTGTTTTCTTTATATAATTTTAGAAATGACTTGGTTTATATGTATTTGTTACTTGTAATAAAAATTCCGCTGTGTTCTAATAATTAATTGTTTTCTGATAATTAATTTTTGGCTCTTAATTTTTATATTTCTTTGTATATCAATCTGATGCTCAAACTGAAATTGACAAGGATGTGCAAGACCTATTATGATAAAAATATGTTTCCGTCTCAAAACCATGAAATGATTGTGATGAACAGTATGCATCTCGTATAATTGTGTTAGCTTGTATTCTATGTGATTTATAACTTTTGGCAGACTCCAAGTGGTCGGAAAGTTAAAGTACAAGCATACAATAAGGATAATAAACACTGACCAACTATACAGCAACTTAACACTAATATCTTATAAGATTGAAGCTAGTGAATTGGTCCATAATGGAAGGTCTGTGATACCATATATAATCATGTTGATAGTATTTAGAATCATACCTGACATCAAGTTACGAGATACCTATATATGGATACCATTTGTAAGTATGAGATACATGATCTGATAAGACATATGACATCTATATTTAGCAGATAATTAGTTGTTCTAGCATAGAATATTACAATAATTCACATAAATGATCATAATAAATCACTTAAAACTATATGAACCTTTTTTTCAAGAAATATTGTATAACAATACAAGAATATATCCAAATGGCACATATCTAATTCTAAATACTTATTGAAAATGTGCTCGTTGTAGACCAATCCACTTTAAATTCTTCCACAGGCATTACTAAATGAAATAAATGTAATTTAATATAAATTATGAGAACCAACATTTCAGTGGCTAATGAAAACATACTGTTGTACACATTCTCAGCAGAAAATATTCAGTTTGCGCAATAAAAAGTATTAAGTAGTGCGGTTTTGATGTTTGGCGGAAAAGTGGATGAAACTTTTAATTTCCGAGATGTACAATTTTCCGAATATTTTCACTCGAATGTAATTATTTTATCATGTGTATATTGTGACTAAAAGCATTGTTAAGCTGAATTGCTAAATAAATGAAGTTGTAATTGTTGTTGTTGTTGTTGCTGCTGCTGCTGCTGTCGTTGTTGTTATTGTTGATTTTAATTACTCTTAAGTAACTAACTGACGTTTATATAATTGACGGTGGTGGGTTGAGCGTGAGGTTATTTAGGGTCACGATTCATTAGTGCTACACATCAAAATAACTTACAAGCATATTTAAAGGAGATAACTTGTCTATCAACCAACAGCAAGTTCCATATACCTAAATGTATGTCCTGGCCTGTTACTACCGGAATGAATATTCATTTGGCTCAACACGGAAATGAAGCTGAGATATCCATGATGGCGTCAAAGGTGGCCGCAAAATCAAATCCCAGAATATTCTAGAATATGCATGTTGGCTAAATTTCTCTTTTCAGTTTCTGTATATCAAAGTCTTTTTTTATAAACATTTCATATTTAGGTTTATTGCAATTGGTCTAATTCTTATCGTCAACTGTATGTTCGTTTAAATACTAGTAAAACACTATTCATGATTTTGTTAAAGCAGCACGCCTCCAGATTCATGCTTTTTGAAAATTTTGAAAATGCATCTGAATGTGTAATATTACGAAGTAACCAAACAGAAGCAATTTACACATTATCAATGGCACTTAAAAACCACGTAAATTGCCAAAAAGTGGTCAAAATATGTATAAATAGCCTTTACCGCGTTAGTAACGTAGTAGAAATATAGTTGTAAATACTGAAAAATCAGTCATTAATCACACGTAATATGTAAAATATTACTTTAATGTTGAAACTATTTACTTTTCCTTACATCTTAGTACATTTTTCACAAGTTTGCTTTTATTGAAATATTTGGACTCATCTGGAGGCATGTTGCTTTAAATACAGCTTCAAAAAATTTACTTCCTATTATCTGTATGAAATTAATGTTTTGTAATTATCTAATGACGTATACAATATGAAGTCGGTCTTATTATACCAATACACCCCAAAACTAGCAAGAAACACCCCAAGACTACAATTTATTGTGTTCATTGGTTTAAAAATACGTGAATTCTTGAAAGACATAATCTAAGGGGAGAAAGTACGCACGACCAATGGTTTTTGTAAACGGAGTTATCTCCCTGAGGCAAGAATACGAACCGCTCAAGCCGGTGGTAAGGGAATGAGGGATATGTTGCACTTTTTCATTATCCCTCATGTAAAACTCAATCAAACCGAGTCTACAATGTTCATGTTATTTCGTTGTGATTAATGCTTCCGAGTGATCGCCCTTCTTCGAGATTTCTATACTACTCTTTACAACAGCAGGTGTCAAGTGTCGTGTGGCAGCTGAACAAGTTGCCCCGTACTTCATTTCAGTGTTGTTATATTTTCTGGTTCTTCGGGATCATTGATTCCAATACTTTGCGAGAGAGCACCCTTCATCTAGTTTTTTTTTCGAAATTGTACGTTACTTAAATAACAAATGAATATTTGAAGCTTCATAACAGAATATTATATTTTAAAATAACAGACTGTTGAATTAACAGCACAGTATGGCTGGTTTCCATCTGAAAATGTTTGGCACCATAGTTTGCAAACTATTCGTCTGACAAAGTAAATATGTTATGTAATATCTCTGATGCATATCATCTGATTATTTCAAAGATATTAAAATATTTCTCATTTTCATAGCCAGACTTTTAAACAGTAATCATTCAATTTTAGTAATTTGATAACTGAAACCCTGTAAATATTGATAGATACAGCATACAATGTCCATCATTTATAAACTTAATTAAGGCTACAAAATAAAGTAAACAACACATATTACGTTTGAATAGAATATTTTAATCGCAATGTTTAATAGTTAAATTCCAAAATTCTTTTATCTCTGTTCATCTATTGTCCTTTATCTGTAGAATTATCTGAAATAAAAAATAAATTAATAAATCGTAAGAAATCTGCGATTGTTGTTTACACATTACCATATACTTTAAGCGAATGATAAATGAATATAATGCATACGCTACACGTAAATAAAATAAGTCATAAGGTTTTCAGTAAAAAAATAGTTCATCAAATAATGAAAAATTATATACAGCAGGTCTCGTGTTTCAATAAGAATAAAGTTTTGTTGTAAGATAGTATTTATTAGTTACCTTGAATGAATACCACTTCTGCAATAGACAGACAGTATTCCAAATGGCGAATCATCGTCATCGTCATCAATGATTACTTCAAGTTCTTCAGTTTGAACCTCAACTTGTTTACTGTCGTTCTTCTCCATTGTCTCAACATTATCAAAGAAGACTTTTCCGGGTGTATCATCATGTTTTGCTGGCTTCAATTTGTGACTGTCCAAATCTTTTACGGCAGGATACTTGGTGTTCAAATGCGATGATGTGATCGCCACATTACCAAAGCAGTCGTTTTCGAATAAATCAACGTGTTTGACTGGCTTTAATTTATAACTGTCCAAATCTTTTACGTCAGGATGTTTTGTGTTCAAATACGATGATATTGTTATCATGTCCATATCTGTGGTCGTAGCTGTCAGAGGTACCCATGGCATTACACCTTCTCTTCCAAAATAGAGTATAGGAGTAAAATATAAACCAAATATAGACAGTGTTCTTGTGCATGGAACTTTATTGTAACGCAAGGCGAGGCTGAATATTCGTTTAAAGTCAGAAGCCTTGGAGTTTTTGGTGTCCAGTGTCATTGGTCGTTTTGTCACGGACTTTTGTGTGGTTTCACGACACCTGTTAACAGGAGGATGCTCCCATTTACTATTGTGATCGCCAAATTTATATTTTGGTTGGCTCATTAGAACAGACAGTTCTGCCGGTTTGAATTTCACTTCATAGAACTCTTTGTATATTTGCTTTCTATTTAAACCAATAAATGGAGATGGTGCAAGTAGATATGGTAGTAAACAGCCATTGATCAGCTTCTTTTGTTTCAAAGAAAAGAAATAAGCATTGCTCGTATGTCTCTTTTGGAGTAAACTTTGCATGGGCTTTATGTCGTCTGCTTTTGTTTGTTTTATCAGCTTCTTGAATGTTGGATCACCAGAAAGGTGAGATGTTGAAAAGGATGAAATTTCGCTGCAGTGAATAACATTAGTTTGCATCTGGGAAATTAAAATTTCAGATTCTTCGTGTTTCGCTTGTTGATCATCATCATCAACTTCTTCTTCTTCATCATCATCATCATCATCATCATCATCATCATCATCATTATCATCAAGACTTTCTTCATGAACTGGACTGGTTTGAGCTGGTGTGTCCACTGAGTATTTCACGCTCACTTTCGGGTTTTCTTGATGACGAAGGAAAGCATCAACACTGTTATAAAAAGCTTTGTATGAACTCTTTACCTTGGGGGCTTGTCTTCTAGCAAACTTTTCTTCCTTAAACTGCTTTTTTAAATTCTCAATGAGGTTGTTCATCCGACTTTCTATCGCAGATTGATCTAGTATTTCTGGTCGACTCCATTCAAAATTCGCCTCGTCTTCTTCTTTTCTCTTACTCCTTCTCATATCAAGAATGCTAGTGAATCTGTTGGAGAACTCTGAATTAATCTCCATTTCTGTGTTCATGTTTGTACCTTAAATATATTGAAACAATGCTTGTATATTAGAATCTTTTCTCATCTTCAAATAATATTAATGTTGAAATACAAAACAAAAGTGTCATCTTTAATGATAATAGCGAAATATATAGCATTAACATTTTTATTACCCTTGCAAACCTTAAATTATAATAATGTATGCTATCCATCAGTTCATTCACATGAATAATCATAAGTACTCCTAAATATCAAATTATATAATGAAAAGATAATTCAAAGATAAATGTCAAGTAAAATACTCAGAAAATGTTTAAATAAGAAGACTGTATGAAATGATGCCATTTTTTTTCAGATAGCATAAATACTGTGTAAGTAAACAATTATCGCGATATTTTAGTTAAAGAAATTACACAAGAAGTTTAGATCTATCTAATATAAAAGGAAAAATCTGGAATTATCGCAAAATAATAATAATAGTAATAATAATAATTAATAATAATGATAATAATTATAGTAATAATAATAATAATAACAATTAATAAATAATAATAATAATTATAATAATAATAAATAATAATAATGATAATAAATAATAATAATAATAAATAATAATAATAAATAATGATGATGATGATGATGATGATGATGGAAATTCACATTTAGATATTACAACCATAATTGGGAGGCTCTCTGTCAGGAAATATAAATAAATAATACTAGTGATAAGCCTTTTAGTTATAATAATGCCTTTTCTGTCAATTCTACAATTGTCATTTAACTTACAAAACATGAATATGAAATTAAAAGCATCAACTAGGTCTAATATTAAATAATTATTACCTTCATCCATTTAAAACGATATATATCTTTCCTTTTTTACGCTGTATAATTTAGATAGCTTTCCTCTCGTAATGTGGCTTTTTGTGTCTATAGCGATAACGTTAATTTTAACGTCAAAATATGTGACGTCGTTAACGTTAGACCGCTTAAGAGATTAGGAAAAATAAAATCAAACGGCCATATTTTATACAGAATGCGCTTATTAGTCGTCTTCATGTTTTCAATTGAAAGTTGCAACCCGTAATAAGTTGATAATCACACTTGATATCATATAAGCTGCATTCACTGTATATTAATGCTTCACTATCTATTGAAGTGAAGTAGTTGCTACAAGATTTCCCTATATTGAACGTACAAGGCCACCGGAAAGTTGAACATATACATGTAGTATGTGCATGGTATTGACAAGAGTGCCATGATGACCCTGGATCACTCACCTGAGAAACATTACAAGTCAAAAGCTAAGGTCTGTACACTGTAATTTCTGTGAAGACGATTCTTAAAGATTTCGTTTTTAATGTCTATTTGACCCACTAAATGCATATATCAGGCAGGAACTATTTATATAATTTTGTCGATGGTTACCTAAGAACTATTCATGTGAAGTTTGGTCAAAATGCAACTAGTGGTTTAGTAGAAATTGTGGACAACAACAAACGACAGACACAATGCCATCACAAAAGCTCATCTATGAGCGCTGTATGCTCAGACAAGCAAAAAGAAAAAAATGTGGCATAACAAATCATATTACTGGAATAAGAGCTCAAAACAATTTTCCAACAGATTTTATTTTTTGTGTCGCCAAGATATCATAATTTTCTATAGAACATTAAAACGAAGAATCTAGGATCAAATTGAGCAGTGAATTGTATCCTGTATGGTTAAACTAGCTTATTCATAATACATGTAGTAATTAAACATTTACCTATAATTGTAAAGTTGTTTCTATTTTAAATGGGATAGTTCAGCCACATGGCCAATTCTCAGTGCTCGACAGTAAAAAAAGGGGCATAACACTGTAAAAATGTTTTTCAAAATTATGGGACCTGTGCCCATCAGCTTTCATATCACATAATCACAGAGAATAAAGATGAAAAACTTCAACAAATTCCCTTTAGTAGTTTCTTGAGAGAGCAACCTGCACAAAAACCTGGCCAAATTCAAGCTGATAGATAAATATGATACAAGCAAAAAGAACTGGTAACAAACAAATAAAACATTAAACACAATTTATTTCGATAGAAATTTATTTTCTTTTTACGTAATTCTTTTTTCTTTTTTTTACAATATAGATCTTTCCATTTCAGCAACTAGTCATATGGCATAAACCATAAACCAATTTTTACTAACATTGCAAAATAAATTAAAACGTCACTGCAAATATCATTTTCCTCTGTTCATAAGCAGTTTCTCAAGGTTGAGCTAAAATCACTTTGGTTATATATAAAACAAGTGGACACCGAAATCTTGTATATCTTTTATATTTCTTTTTTTTATTTGCTCATATTTATTTACTATCTTTAAGAAATATAAAAGCGCTATGTTAACCAAGTACCAAAAATGGCTCGATCTTAGATATTGATAAAAATCTAAAAAAGCGTCAATTTGATAGGTAGTTGGTAGTTGGATATTCGAATAATCACTACCTACTAGCTGGTAGTCGGTTATTCTTAATCTCCCACTACCTACCGGCAGGTAGTTGGTAATTCGAGTTTTGCATGTTTCCCTTAAAAAAAACAACAACAAAAAAAAAACAAAAAACAACAACAACAAAAAACAACAAAAATAAACAGTAAGAATTTTTCCGGATTAAATATAATGGATAGATGTGTTTTTCAACATTGAAACACATTGTCTCACTATATCCACCAGCGGAATCAGTTGGCTGTAGTACAATATGCTGAACAGATAAACTTATAGTAGGATCTGCTGTTAAGTTAATCTTAAACTGAAAATTGTTGACCACTTATATATAGAAAAAAATATGTGTTGACGTAAATTTCTAATTACACGTATCTTTATTTACAATGTTAGTAATATAATAAATTATACATCTTACAAAACAATAAAACCACTGATGACGACCTATGAATATAATTTGTTTGTCTTTTAGTAATTAACAATGATTTCAATTTGTTTGCATCTTTTAAATGTCAACATAAGATCATTTTCATCTGAAATATTTCTATTACATTGTATATTAAAGTTTCACACAATTTATTACATTTTCCGTCTATGTATAACTCTTTCAATATTTATATATAAAATGATTCTTATTATTAATTTATGATTTCATTTACACATTATTAGTATAGAGAAAAGAAAGAAATTAAAAATAATAAATAGGAAAAGAAAAAAACAAGAAGAAGAAAATTTATTGACAAAAGTAAAATTATCCCATATTCTATACCGTCAGCTTATTCGCCAGCAGTATAGAACCGTCCACCAGAAGGCGATAGTCGACACTGCGATAACGCGATGACGACAGTGCGACAGTGCGATGACGACAATGCGACAGTGCGATGACGACAATACGATAGTGCGATGACGACAGTGCGATGGCGACAGTGCGAAAACACTATCGCTCTGTCGTCATCGTACTATCGCGTTATCGCATTGTCGTCATCGCACTGTCGTATTGTCGTCATGGCACTGTCGCACTATCGCATTGTCGCCCTCTGTATTTTAACGTATAACCACGATGGCCCTTACGGTATTCCGTAATTATAAGATTGTAGTGAACTGGTACATAATGGAAGGTCTGTGATACCATAAATAATCATGTTGGTAGTATTTGGTATCATACTTGACATCAAGTTACGAGAGAACTATATGAGGCGCGCCATGACAAAACCAACATAATGCGTTTGCGACCAGCATGGATCCAGACCAGCCTACGCATCAGCGCAGTCTGATCAGGATGCATGCTGTTCGCTTACAAACCCCATTACAAGAAGAGAAATTGATAGCAAACAGCATGGATCTTGATCAGACTGTGCAGATGCGTAGGCTTGTCTGGGCTGGTTTGGACGCAACGCATTATGTTTGTTTTGTCATGGCGCGGCTCATATATGCATACGTAGGTATGAAATACATGATGTGATATGACATTATGATATCTATATATAGCAGATAATTACTTGTTCTAGATTAGAATATTACAATGATTCACATAAATGATCATACTAAATCACTTAAAACAATATAAACATTTTTTAAGACATATCTTATAACAATACAAGAATGTATCCAAATGGCACATTTCTATTGTTTTTATCAATTTTCTAAATACTTATGAAAAATGTGCTCATTGAAGACCAATCCACTTTAAATTCTTCCACAGGCATTATTAAATAAGTAAATAGAGTAAAAGTCGTGTTTAATCGTACTAGACCTTACTTGGAACCGTACAACAATCGTATGTATTCGTCTGCAAACCGTGTTCAAACCTAGTTGACCGAGTATGTACGTGCTTTATTCGTACACACTCGTGCTACATTCGAGTCTTACTCGAACAAACCTAGCACAACCCCAAGCACGGTTGGAGCTAAATACCAGTGTATAACTGATCAAGTATACCGTATGGAAACCGTGTGCCCAACCGTGTTCTGTGTAAGACGGGCTTTACTGGATATACACGGTGTAGGTGGCCAACTCGAAGATGTCTACAGATAAAGAAAGACAACTGTCACATGTATCAAAATATAGATTCTTTCAAATGAATGAAGTTGAATGGAGGTCTATCAACCAACAGCAAGTTTCAAAATGTATGTCCTGGCCTGTATCTACTGGAATGAATATTCCTTTGGCTCAACATGGAAATGAAGCTGAGATATCCATGATGGCGACAAAGGTGGCCCCTAAATATTCTAGAATATACATGTTGGCTAAGTTTTCTTTTCAGTTTTGTATATCAAAGTTTTTTTATCAACATTTCTTATTTAGGTTTATTGCAAAATTGGTCTAATTCTTATCGTCAACTGTACAACACTATTCATGATTTTGTTAATTACAGCTTCCAACAATTTACTTCACATTATTGTATTTTACCATATCTGTATAAAATTTATGTTTTATAATTATCTAATGACGTATACAATATGAAATCGGCCTTATTATCCCAATACACCCCAAAACTACCAAGAAACACCCCAAGACTACAATTTATCGTGTTCATTGGTTTAAAAATACGTGAATTCTTGAATGACATAATCTAAGGGGAGAAAGTACGCACGACCAATGTTTTTCTTGTAAACGGAGTTATGTCCCTGAGGCAAGAATAAGAACCGGTCAAGCCGATGGTATTGGTGTGCGGAAAATGTTGCACTTTTTCATTATCCCTCATGTACAAACTCAATCAAACCGAGTCTGCAAAATTCATGTTATTTTGTTGTGATTAATGCATCCGAAGGGATCACCCTTCTTCAAGATTTCTATACTACACAACACAACAGCAGGTGTCAAGTGTCGTGTGGTAGCTGTAAAAGTTGCCCGTACTTCATTTCAGTGTTGTTATATCTTCTGGTCCTTCGGGATCATTGATTCTACTTCTTTGCGAGGGAGCACCCTTCGTCCTGTTTTTTTTTTCGAAATTGTACGTTACTTACATAATAGTTTGAATATTTGAGACTTCATAATAGAATATTATATTTTAGAATAACAGACCGTTGAACCAACAGCACAATATGTCTGGTTTCCATTTGAAAAAGTTTTTGCATCATAGTTTGCAAACAAATCGTCTGATAAAGTAAATACGTTATGTAATATCTCTGATACACATCTGATTATTTCTAAGATATATTTCTCATTTTCATAGCCAGACTTTTAAACTGTAATCATTCAATTTTAGTATTTTGATAACTGAAAACCCTGTAAATATTGATATAGACATAGCATACAATGTCCATCATCTATGAACTTAATTAAGGCTAAAAATAAAGTAAACAACACAAATTACGTTTGAATATAAGATTTTAATCGCAATGTTAAATAGTTAAATTCCAAAAATTCTTTTATCTCTGTTCATCTATTGTCCTTTATCTGTAGAATTATCTGAAATACAAAATAAATTAATAAATCGTAAGAAGTCTGCGATTGTTATTCACACATTACTATTGGCTTTAAGCGAATGATAATAACCAGTAATGAACTTACACGAATTTAATATTCTATTTATCACATACCCAAAATAAAGACCGTTTAAAGGAAAATAAGAGTCGTTTTTTTCATTGACGCGCCTATAGTATAACGCTAACATTTAGCGCGTCTTTACACTATGTTTGCACGTATAAAGATTATGACTTCACGTCAAAATATATGCACGCCGTGCAATACCATATTTATGGAGTCACAAAATCGGACGGGTGTGTGATAAATGATTATTATGCATACGCTACACGTAAATAAAATAAGTCAAAAGGTTTTCAGTGAAAAATAGTTCATCAAATAATGAAAAATTATATACAGCAGGTCTCATGTTTCATAAAGAATAAAGTTTTGTTTTAAGATAGTATTTATTAGTTACCTTGAATGAATTCCACTTCTGCAATAGACAGACAGTATCCCAAATGGCGAATCATCGTCATCGTCATCAATGATTACTTCAAGTTCTTCAGTTTGAACCTCAACTTGTTTACTTTCGTTCTCCTCCATTGTCTCAAAATTATCAAAGAAGACTTTACCGGGTGTACCATCATGTTTAGCTGGCTTTAATTTGTGACTGTCCAAATATTTTACAGCAGGATACTTGGTGTTCAAATGCGATGATGTGATCGCCAGATTACCAAAGCAGTCGTTTTCGAATAAATTAACGTGTTTGACTGGCTTTAATTTAAAACTGTCCAAATCTTTTACGTCAGGATGTTTTGTGTTCAAATACAATGATATTGTTATCATGTCCATATCTGTGGGCGTAGCTGTCAGAGGTACCCATGGCATTACACATTCTCTTCCAAAATAGAGTATAGGAGTAAAATATAAACCAAATATAGACAGTGTTCTTGTGCATGGAACTTTATTGTAACGCAAGGCGAGGCTGAATATTCGTTTAAAGTCAGAAGCCTTGGAGTTTTTGGTGTCCAGTGTCATTGGTCTTTTTGTCACGGACTTTTGTGTGGTTTCACGACACCTGTTAACAGGGACATGCTCCCATTTACTATTGTGATCGCCAAATTTATATTTTGGTTGGCTCATTAGAACAGACAGTTCTGCCGATTTGAATTTCACTTCATAGAACTCTTTGTATATTTGCTTTCTATTTAAACCAATAAATGGAGATGGTGCAAGTAGATATGGTAGTAAACAGCCATTGATCAACTTCTTTTGTTTCAAAGAAAAGAAATACGCATTGCTCGTATGTCTCTTTTGGAATAAACTTTGCATGGGCTTTATGTCGTCTGCTTTTGTTTGTGTTACCAGCTTCTTGATTGTTGGCTCACCAGAAAAGCGAGATGTTGAAAAGGAAGAAGTTTCGCTGCAGTGAATGGTTTTGGAATCACGCGAAATAACATTAGATTGCATCTGGGAAATTAAAATTTCATATACTTTGTGTTTCGCTTGTTGGCCATCATCATCATCAGCAGCAGCAGCAGCAGCATCAGCAGCATCAGCATCATCATCATCATCATCATCATTATCATCAAGACTTTCTTCATGAACTGGGCTGGTTTGAGATGGTGTGTCCACTGAGTATTTTACGCTGACTTTCGGGATTTCTTGATGACGAAGGAAAGCGTCAACACTATTACAAAAAGATTTGTATGCATTGCTGATCTTGGGAGCTTGTCTTCTAGCTAACTTTTCTTCCTTAAACTGCTTTTTTAAATTCTCAATGATGTTGTTCATCCGATTTTCTATCGCAGATTTATCTGGTATCTCTGGTCGACTCCATTCAATATTCGCCTCGTCTTCTTCTTTTCTCTTAATCCTTCTCATATCAAGAATGCTAGTGAATTTGTTGGACAACTCTGACTCTATCTCTATTTCTGTGTTCATGTTCGTACCTTTAATATAATGAAACAATGCTTGTATATTAAAATCTTTTCTCATCTTCAAATAATATTAATGTTGAAATACAAAACATATTGTCAGCTTTAATTATAATAGCGAAATAATATATAACATTAACATCTTTATTACCCTTGCAATCCTTAAATTATGATAATGTTTGCTACACATCAGTTCATTAATTCATTCATTCACATAAATAATAATAAGTACAGTAAGTACTCATAAATATCAAATTATATAATGAAAAGATAATTCAAAGATAACTGTCAAGTAAATTTAAAATACTCAGAACATGTATAAAATAAGAAGACTATATGAAATGATGTCATTTTTTTTCAAATAGCATAAATACTGTGTAAGTAAACAATTATCGCGATATTTTAGTTAAAGAAATTAAACAAGAAGTTTAGATCTATCTAATATAAAAGGAAAAATCTGGAATTATCGCAAAATAATAATAATAATAATAATAATAATAATTAATAATACTAATAATAATAATAATAACAATAATAATAATAATTAATAATAATTAATAAATAATAAAAATGATAATAATAAGAATAGATAATAATAATAATAATAATAATAATAATTTATTATAATAATAATAATAATAATAAATAATAATTAATAATAATAATAATAAATGATAATAATGATGATGATGATGATGATGATGATGATAGAAATTCACATCTAGATAGTACAACCATAATTGGGAGGCTCTCTGTCAGTAAATATAAATAAATAATACCATAGTGATAAGCCTTTTAGTTATAATAATGCTTTTTCTGTCAATTCTACAATTGTCATTTAACTTACAAAACATGAATATGAAATTAACAACATCAATTAGGACTAATATTAAATAATTATTACATTCATCCATTTAAAACGATATATATCTTTCCTTTTTTACGCTGTATAATTTAGATAGCTTTCCTCTCTTTAATGTCGCTTCTTGTGTCTATAGCGATAACGTTAATTTTAACGTCATAATATGTGACGTCGTTAAAGTAAGACCGCTTAAGAGATTGGAGAAAATAAAAACAAACGGCCATATTTTATACAGAATGCGCTTATTATAGTATGTCCCATTAAAAATGGAAATGAACTTTTGCCAGGTATGAATTAACAAAACGAGGTTGAATAAAAATTAAACTATTTTTGTAGACTAAAAAAAAGTCACCCTCGAGATTTTTCAGGATTTTTCTCTAATTAAAGTGTCTACAGTACTTTTCTTGTGAAGGCAAATTTTGATTTCCCTATGATAAATCTCTGTTGTTTATTTTCCGTAGCCATTGCCAAAGTACTCTTCATTTGAAGATGAACGGGAGAAAGAACGTGTCATGTTTCTAAAATATACATGAGGTTCTCGGGGTCGTTTCATGATTATTTTACAAAGCTGGATCGACAAGATGTAACAGTTTAGTTGGAAACTTTTAAAAAATGAAAAATAAGCAACAAGAACACCGAGTAACATAGAGTAGATCTAGAAATTGCACTTACTTTTAAGCTGAATACAATCCCTATGCATTTCGAAATTGATCTTTATAAACGTCACGAAAAATTCGCATTCTGAAGATTCCTTCATTGCCATTTCTATCCAGTTCCGTAGCTCCCATTTTTTTAGTTCAAAACGCCTGAATGACATTATTCCTACGCTTATGATGATCCAGATGTTTTAAACTGTTAATCCGTCTCGTTCAATTTGTGGAGATATCTGGGTTAGCAAATGAAATATGTAAATGAAACACATCATGTAATTCAGTATGTTCCAAATCCATAATTCAAGAACGGCCCATCATTTTAGTTGTCAACATCACAATGTTTATAACTCTTGAAAATGGATTCCTGGCGAAAATACTCTATTACGTCAACAACAAATTACGAAATACATGACGTAACAAAACTGCCTCGCGCTTTTTATGGATGATTCCAGTTGCGGCATTGACAGAGGGCGGTTAGGCATATGTAACCTCATAGCGTTGAGATAAATTTGTCCTGATGGAATTTAAAATAATTTTTGTACAGTATCACCCAGATTTTGCAACTTTGCTGTTAAAATTACACCTTCAATTCAAATATTATAATAAAACATTTAAATATTTTAACACACTTATTGACATGAATCTATAACAGTGCAATACTTCTTCCATTAATTACATATAACCTTCGTTTTGATTTTATGTTTTTAAACTATTTTATATATTTCTCAGAAATGACTTCCCTATATATTATCTCGTTATTCAAGACTTCTGTAAATCCTACTCTTTTAGCTACAAAATATACAATAGAATCTACCCGGTATCTTTTCTCCCGCGAAAAATATGCTATTTTTTTTTTCACTGAATATTTTCAAATTTAAGGAAGGCTAAAATTATTGAGGACGTCACTCGGTGTTTCTCTTTGACTCGATCTCCCCTTCATATTAACATAATATGTAACACTTTGTGTCTGCACGAACATCGCACCCGAAATAAGAAGGGTAACATATTTTTGTATCCCATCAAACCTGGTCAATTTAATTATTTTTGAATAGACGTGATACATACTAATGGACAGAATTCAGACAACTACAGAATTATGTAGCTAAGAACCATTTTTACAGTCTTCTAGCTAGTGTTCCCGTTCCCCTTCGACGCGTTGCGGTATTCAAGATACGCGCTTGATTGAAAAGCTATCTAATTAAATCACTTCATTGCTCTTTTTCTCTTAAAAAGAATATAAAATACGACAGTATATCATGGTAATTATATAAATCTTTGTGTGTTAGAATTTATAAAGCGGTTACTGATATTTTCACTTCAAATGATTTAATGGTTTGCTAGTAAAATTGCCTTTTTGACACCAACTTTGTTCTCATTTTCTTTTTAATGATAACATTTAGCTATTGATGAGTAAGTAAATAAGAATAATCAAATTTTTATAATTACCGAGTACATTTTACGCTAATCTTGAGACGAACCCTAAATGACGTCTATATATGGGCGCCGCCATTTTGAGATGGACGTCACGTCAGGTTACAATGTAAGTGAACGGGAAAAATTATAATTTTAACATTTTGACCATATTACTGACTTTATGAAAAAAATGAAAAACATGCCTAGAGATATTAACGTCAGGGATACATGACATTAATTTAAATGATTTTACTATTGTATTAAATAAAAAATGGAATATTCAAATTTAATGGGACAGACTATATAGTCGTCTTCATGTTTTCAATTGAAAGTTGCAACCCGTAATAAGTTGATAATCACACTTGATATCATCTAAGCTGCATTCGCTGTATAGTCATTAATGCTTCACTATCTATTTAAGTGAAGTAGTTGCTACAATATTGAACGTACAAGGCCACCGGAAAGTTGAACATATAGTATGTGCATGGTATTGACAAGAGTGTCATGAAGATCCTGGACCACTCACCTGAGAAACATTGTTAAAAGTTCGGAAGTCTTCCATGCAGAAGTAAGTAATTAGGTCACATTAGATGTGGTTTCACCCAACCTGCATAATTTCTAAAAATATTTTGAAAATGTCCATCAGATTATGCAATTTTGACACAAGAAAAGTTAAAGAAATTTCACACAAGAAGACTTCAATGTATCATTCCATAAAGTGTATATAAACAGGGTCCATTTTGAACCCAGTGGCATGATTTATACCACTTTTGTAGAGGACAATAAGGTGGTGATTTAGTAGACAAGCACAAGGTGATGCTACATGCCAAAATCTAAGGTCTGTACACTGTAATTTCTGCGGAGAAGATTTTTAAAGATTTTGTTTTTAATGTCTATTTGACCCACTAAATGCATATATCAGGCAGGAACAATTTATATAATTTTGTAGATGGTTACCTAAGAACTATTCTTGTGAAGTTTGGTCAAAATCCAACAAGTGGTTTAGTAGAAATTGTGGACAACAACAAACGACAGACACAATGCCATCACAAAAGCTCATCTATGAGCGCTGTATGCTCCGATAAGCAAAAAGAAAAAAAAAAAGTGGCATAACAAATCATATTACTGGAATAAGAGCTCAAAACTATTTTCCAACAGATTTTACTTTTTGTGTCGCCAAGATATTATAATTTTCTATAGAACATTAAAACGAAGAGTCTAGGATCAAATTGAGCAGTGAATTGTATCCTGTATGGTTAAACTAGCTTATTCATAATACATGTAGTAATTAAACATTTACCTATAATTGTAAAGTTGTTTCTATTTTAAATAGGATAGTTCAGCCACATGGCCAATTCTCAGTGCTCGACAGTAAGAAAAGGGGCATAACTCTATACAAATGTTACTCAGAGTTATGGGACCTGTGCCCATCAGCTTTCATATTATATAATCACAGAGAATAAAGAAGAAAAACTTCAACAAAAAGTCCCTTTAGTAGTTTTTTGAGAGAACAACCTGCACAAAAACCTGGCCAAATTCAAGCTGATAGATAAATATAATACAAGCAAAAAGAACTGGTAACAAACCAATAAAACATAAATTTATTTCGATAGAAATTTATTTTCTTTTTACGTAATTCTTTTCTCTTTTTTTACAATATAGATCTTTCCATTTCAGCAACTAGTCATTTCCACAAATTACTTTCATAGATTATGTTACAAGAACATATACTATAGTATGGTATTTCATAACTTAATAAAAAAATACTTAATTAATACTTTAGTCAACTTTTTAATTTGAAAAACTAAATCTATTTCAATAATGGTATAAAAATGGCAAAATTTTCTGAAAAACTATCAAATATTCTTTAAAGCATTTGAGCTAAACCTGGCTGAGCAGTGATTAGACTATAATGTGATAAACAGAATTTTTATATGATAAACAGAATTTTATACATGATAAATATGAGATTTTGTATTATACGGTATAAAAGAGTATAACATGATAAATAAGAATGTAAGACAAACTTTTACGAAAGATGTTCAAAAAGCATTTTTAATCTAGTCAAGGTAAGAATATTTCAGGCACCAACAACTTTGGCATTTACAGGAAACTTGGAGAATTTTTAAGGTGGTACATTTTTCTCTAAAACTAAGTAAAATCAGGATAACAGAAAAGATCCAAAATGACGGGAATCTTTTTTTTCTCTTTTTTTTTCTCACTACGAACTATTTTTAAAAGTTTAAAAAGTTTAGATAAAAACCTGTACATGTACCACTATCGACAGCATATGAAAACCATCTGAACATCAAACGCTTTAAAGAATATTTGACTGAACTGGTATTAGTTATCGAGCAAAACTTAAAAAGAAGGTGTGATCACAGTTAACAAGACAAAGACCTGTGAAATGAGCGTAGCTTTAACACAGGCTGTAAATTAATTCATACCTCTTCCACTTGAGAGCACAGAAAAAAGTTTAAACGAGATGGCCTGGTGGTAGTGAATTTTAAAATCAGTAGCTGAACTTAAAACTTTCTTAGGATATTTCCTCTACAGAATTTACAAAATTGTTAAAATGCGGAGGGAAAAAATGCTACAGAAATTATATTAGGCCGAAGTCAAAAAAAAATTTAATTACTGATCAAGAACTCAACTTTGAAACATATCTGTGCAGTCTGATCAAGATCTGTTCTATTGGCTGACCAACCTATTTTTTTGTATCTTGATATCCCCAAAAAAGGATAATGAACAGGAAGCTGGGGAAGTCCATTCAAGATATTTGCCAGGTTAAGGGTTCGTGTTAATAATCTTTTATTTACCTCTAAGGGGAAAGAACTATCTCTACTTTTTGGTAGCATTTCTAGAATTGTCCGACTGAAGTATTTTATTTCTTTCTTCTTTTTTTTTGAAATAAACGTATTTCTTTTCTTGTAACAGTACAGCCATTATACGCAGCGATTTGTTGAAATTTGTTTGTGGTAATTTATTGTTAAGATTTAGATTACAAAGATTACGCGAAGGGCGACAATCGTCTAAATAATAAAAACCCCTAAAGCGACTAGTCTACGGGTAAAGAGTTTGGCTGGTGAAAGGATATATAATTTAACCAAAGCGCGGTATAGGCTTAACTCACAAAACCCAACTTCGAAGCACTATCTAATATCTTAAAGCATAGGTCACATGCCAAATTTTTTGAGAAATGTCTCTGTATTGATGAATTTTAAATAATCGCGAATTAGTCAGTATGCTCTAAACTCACTTGTTTGACGTGATATAAAGGTCTTTTAGGTCATATTCGATTCCTTCCGCAGAAAAGGTCCTTTTCGGTGTATTAAGTTTTACGATATTTAGTGTTCTTTGGCCTATCGTAGGGATGTACTATTCTCCGGTCCGGTCGCTTCCGGTCTCCGGTCTCTCCCGGTCTATTTTGACCGGAATTTATGGGAGACCGGCGAATAGTATCATATTCACTAGCCCGGTCAGTGCTGGTCTTCTAAACATAATTAGATCTTTCTAGATGAAAAATATGTTGATATAAGATTTTTTTCGTATACAATGTATTTGGTTTCAAATTAATTGTTTTTATTATGTATTTTGTGTTGTTTTAAGTATATATATTCATCAAAGATAAAAATGTAAAAGAGTATTAATTACGGGAAATGACATTAAATATTTTATTTGAGCAAAAAATATTATAAATAAAAAAAAAATGTTAATTACGGGGAAGTCTGTTAATTGGTTAATTATAAAGCGGTTTACAAAAGTATTTTTTTCCACTAATTAATAATTAAATAAGTGCAGCATCAATATTATAACGACTAATAGACCAAAGAAAAAATAATCCGGCCTGTAAATAGCGTACATTGCAAATGATGAAAATATCTAAAAAGATTAATTTTTCAAATAAAAGAATTAAACAATGAAATGGAAATTAAATAGTATTTTTCTATTATTACCTTCATTGAGATCAAACAGTGAAACAAATAAAATAGATGTAAACGCATATTGATTGAATTGAAAAGAAATACGTAGAATTTGAAATATGTATGATTTTGATGCTCTTGTTTTTGTTGTTATTCTTGTTGTATTGCATGGTATTGTTAATTGTAATTAAATATTTCGTTATATGAATAAAACATTATCATTATCACGTTAGATTGCGATTTTTTTACATTTTGTAAATGATAAAATACATGCATAATGTAACATTTTAATTTATACTTATAATTGTTTTTTTTTTTATATTCATCAACGTAATATCGTGATTATCAATGACAACGGACATATACAATCATTTATAACATATTTGTGTAGTTGTTAACGCATGATCAACACCACACTTGTTTATCGTCCCTTATTATGTAATTGCTATAAGCGAAGTCCCCATCATTAAATATCTTAAGATATCTGTCTCACACCTGATAAAAATATGACACTGATTAAATTACCATGTTGATCATGTTTAGCATACTTTTATTTTATTATGCAGTTATTGTAATATCTGTTTTAATTTGTCTTTTTCTTCATCTTTTATGAAAATATTTTCCTTTTTGTGTTATATGTGTTATTTTACTACTGACATATTACGTTAATCATTTTTTTTATTTAATTGATTTTAAAAAATCAATTGTCATATTGACCGACGATTATGAAAATTATCTAAAATTAACTGGAAAAAAATCAAGTAAATTATGATTAATCTTTCAATATATTATATTCATTATTCTTAAACCATTTATTTATTTATTTTTTTTAAAAATATATCAATCAATTAAATAATTCATAAAATCTACTGTGTAACTTAGAATCTCTTCACTAAACGCGAATAGCAAATTAAATAAAATGTTTCATTAATACCATAAAAAATGTACCTTTTTATTCAATTATTGTATGTATTATTGTTTTTATCATGATACATAAATAAAATGAAAATGCTATTGTTATTTGTAGAATTGAAAGTTTATGTAAAGTAATAATAATAATAAATAAACTTGACAGATGATCTGTGTTAATTAATCATTGTAACTAAACTAAATGACAAACATTCAATTTTGAAAAAAAAAAAATATTTATTTGTTACGATATCAAATAAAATATCTGCTCCAAAACCGGGAGAGACCGGGCAATAAACGTGTGATACTATTCGCCGGTCTCAAGTAAATTCCGGTCAAAATAGACCGGGAGAGACCGGGAATTACCGATAGGAGACCGGAGAATAGTACATCCCCCTATCGTAGAACAACAACAACAACAAAACACACGGGATGATTGATAAATGAAGAGGTAAATATTAAAAACAATCGATGTTTACGATTGTCATTCGCATTTGAAGGTTAAGACAAGAAGATTGGTTTGTTCCAAGACGATACTTACTGCAAACTGTTTACTTTACGTTTTTATACGATTTGAATACATCTTTTAGATATATTTCTCTACGATTTCGTCATCTTTACGGACATGTTTTTAATTTACGGACCCAAAAATGATTATAAATTTTAAGATTTTTAACCTGAACATTCAGAAAAAAACGTGGTTGTACAGTTTTTCGAATATTGAATAATTCGTAAAGTAATAAATTATAATGTTTTGTCTGTTTGACATTTATGGAAGATTGATAGATAGATAGATTGACTTTCCTCTTTATAACATGAAACAAGGGGGGGGGCAGGGGGAATTAAAGCTGACATTTATTTATAATAGTAAAAACTAAATTGATAATTCACCTTTCAAATTGCAGTTAATTATCCTGCAAGTTATATTATATATTTGAAAATGGAAGTGGCTAGCTGTACTAGCCAAAAGCACTTTTCAAAATTATATGGAAGTCGAAAATGCATATGTTATTTTGTGTCTTTAAACGAGGAATTTAATCAAGTACGCATTTGTCCTTGTGTTTTCACTTAAATAAAGATGCTCCGTCATTTTGGGGAAAAAAAATGAATACGAACAGGCATTGTATAATCTAATTTAATAAAAGTGTCAAAGTTGCATGTTATACATTTGTAAGTTATAATGGTGTTGATTTTCATGCTCGTCATTTGTTGTTTTATTTGTATGAAAGATGAATTACTAAATCATTTTTGTTAATTATGCACATGGATCGAATAAATAATGATTGGAATGGAATAAATAAAAAGAACATTGAAAAAAAACCAGTGAAAAGCAAAAATAATTGTATAATTTTCAAATACAGTAGATATATAACAAACATAAAAGCACAATCAATTGATTAGCCTTAATTAAAGCCTACCCAGGGACTGACAATAAAATTTTAGAATGTGTTTCACAGAACATGCAAACTTTCCTTAATGATGGACAAACTTCTATACCGTCGGTAATTGACGCAATTATCAGCGCCCAACAACAATTATTTTCGGTGTTTTTTTTTTCATTTTAAAGGTGTCAAAAATTAAACTTTATAAAACAAAAAAAGGATTATTATCAAAATTTTGTAAACTATTTAACTTGGTGTTATTTAAATGCAACCAAACGCCATTTTTTCTCAACATCATGAGATGACAAAGATCGATAGCCAATAGTTGCTGTGTCTTGGTTAAAATCCTCGCTTAAATTCATAAAATAACATATGCATTTTCGACTTCCATATTATTTTGAAAAGTGCCGTACGGCTAGCCAATACAGTGTGACTCACATACGGCTAGAACTTTTGGCCAATACAGCTAGCCACTTTATTTGAAATATATTTGAAATACAGCCTACTCTTGTTATCTAGAAGATGCTGGGTTCTTGGAAAAAAATCGAGATAACAAAATTGTCAAGATAAAATTATAACCCATAATAAAGGTTAAGATCAAACAGAAACTATGTGTATTTTATGTCATAATCATATGTATGCATTATATTTATTTCAGTTGAATGATAACAGAGCTAATTGTGAGGTTTTGATTGGCACATTTAGCTGTTTCCTGCATCCATATTATTGAGCAATGGGATAAGGAATTCTTTGTCTGTGAAATGAACAAGATTTTAGCCCATCAAAATGTATTGAGTAAAGCAGTCAAATCTTTGTATAATATTAACTTTAAGGTAAATTGATTTCTTTTCCTGCAGTTTTCATTTAATCCTTACCCTTTTTAGGCTTTGATGATAGCTTTGGTTATAATTTAACTTTTTTCACCAAGTTTGATATTTATAAGCTTTCTTAAATATCAATGAAATACCAATTAATAATTTTTTCTGATAACAACAAAAGGTCATAACACTGTCAAGTTACATAACTACTGGTATGTCAACAAGTTTTACCTGTAATAGCAAAACATAAAATTGGTCATTAAATGAAAGTGCAGTTTACTGTCAAGCACTGAAAAAAGTGGAGCACACACAACAGGCTCAGCTCTTGTAAATTTATACTAATTTAGTAAATATTTAAGTAGAATTATGTTTATTGAATTTGGGTAAAAATAGTCAATGCTTTTAGTCCAGCATTTCTTCTTTTACTGTACACAGACAAGTGTCAACATGACTTCTTTCAAGAAAAAGAATGTGCGTGAGATGGCTCACATTGACAAGTACAAGAAGAAGTTAACAGTAGTTCCAGTATCTGATACAGCTCAAGTGTTTGTATTGAGCACTGGTAGCTACGGAACAGGACGTTCAGTTTTACTGAAAACAAACTATGACAGGTAAACTTTAGATTGAAATTTATATAAATTTTGTTTCCAGTAATTAATGTGTATCACTAAGATTTTAAATTCATTTGGCTCCTTCATCATCTAATAGACACCCACCTCTTTCTTTTGGAAACTGAGTTGGAACTGGGTCAGAAGTCATACCACTATGTGCAACAAGAGCTCTTTGGGGAGCTGTGGGCCTACTTTCTTTTTCATATGACACGAGCATTGGTTATATCTAGTGAAATACAGAGGCCTAACCTTTACTTTTATCCTACATGAGGCTTGGCAAAAATATATCTCTCTGATTCTAAGTTTTCTCTTTTTACGCAAGAAAATGTTTTCAATATATTTAAGGTATTTGTTCAACTGTGGAGAAGGCACTCAAAAAGTGATAACAGATGTTGTGTAAGTAAAAAAATTGCAAGAGCCTATAGGAAAGTAGTTGCATTACCTAACTTTACCTCTGTGTGTACTACAGCTGCTTTGCTTTCAAGTCAGCAAATCGTGATAGTACCGTTCTCTGTGTTGATATAAGGACGCTATATAGCAAGCTTAATAACACTGTCAAGTTACATGACAGTAATTTTTTGTTATCCTGATTTTTTGTTGTCCATTTAGTTACCTCCCTTATTATAGCCATGTAAATTATGAAAAAAAGGTGAAGGTACCATATTCTGATATTGTTACAAGATAGTAAGATATATATCTGAAATCTTACCAGAGACCAAGTGTACAACTGTGAAGTAATCTACGTTTACTCACATTGAAAATGGGTATACATGTAGTTAAATACAATGTGTATCAAAATTTGTATGTGAAGCAATGATTTTATTCTAGTTTAACACTTACCCGGTACTACCAATACAGAGGCTATTATTGCAAATTTCATAAATGTTGCAATTATTCTCTCTTTCATTTATTTGATATTTTGTAAGCCACTTATAAATCAGAATATGATTCATTTTCTACAAGTAAGATATTTTTCACGTTCAACAAATTGTACTGACACAAGAACAAAAAGACCAAAACATTTAGTTGCCATTCTCAGAGTCCATGACACCAGCAAGTCATATGACTTTGAAATGATCAGGATTGGTTCCCCTGATGGGCATTCTAGTTTTTTGATATCCATGATAAATATTGATATAAATTTCATGGCTGAAAAAGATGCCTTTTGTGGTATTTGTGTTTACCAAACAAAGGTTCTTGATTCAATTAAGGTAGAAACTGATCATGTGTAAGGATAATTGAAAAACATTTTTTTCCTTGTTTACAGCTCTAAAGTTGGACCAGTCGACAATATATTTTTCACATACAATACATGGAATAATATAGGTGGACTTATGGGTAAGTCTTTTTAAGCTTGTCTATTCAAAGTTTCAAATCTAGAATCGAATATAAAATTTTGACTTTTATATACAATTGTTCAATCGGTCATGCTCCAAAATACCTTTCTGAACTCCTAACCAAACAAGTACCAAATACCCGACTACGTTCAGCTAAAACCTCTGAGAACTGCTACGTTATTCCATTCAATAAAAGAAAAACATTTAGTGACAGAAGTTTCGGAACTATTGGTCCAAAATTGTGGAATCCGCTGCCATTAGAGATGAAACAATCTAAGAATATTGATGTATTTAAGAGAAATCTTAAAACACATTTTTTCAGAAAGTTTGAATCACTATTTTAAAATCTGAAATGAGATAAACATGAGTAACATATAACTGATGACTGACAGTGTGATGAATGTGCAATGTAAATGAATGTTTTATTCTTTTTAATCTATTTGTAATCAAGTTACATGTATGTACATAATCTTATCTCATGCTACATATATATCAATCAGTTTTATCATTTTATGGTCTCTGCAATTTTTTAAAAATATGTTAATTGGAATTGTATGTAAAAGCTTTTATTTCACTTGATGTTGATCCACATATTCTTATGCATTCACAATTTTATTCTTATTATTTATATATACTGTACAACGCCGTTGAATATTGTTAAATAGAAACAGGCGTTTAATTAAATAAAAAGTTTCAAGTTTCAATGTGTATTGAGAGTTGTTGTACCTCCCAGGCGTCAGCGTCTCATTATGGTTAAATTTTTGCGTGCAATTTGGTACATGATGTATCTCCAGAACTATTGAAGGGAATAGATTGAAACTTCACACACTTATTTTGGAGCATAAAAAGAGTCACTATCCTAGGCCCATAACTCTGACATAAATTTTGACAGAATTATGGCTCATTTGAACTTCGAAAATTCTGCAATATCCAGGCTCTTGTGTTACGATCAAGCACTATAGTCAAGCATGCTGTCCTTCCGACAGCTTTTACTGATATTGGTAATAGTTCATTTTGATATAACACACATTTAGTTGTATTGAGTTTCAGTCAATAAGTCTTCTTCAAATGATTTTAAAATATTTTGGAATGAATAAAAAAATGTTATACAAGTTAAATAATTTTCACCTTTGACAAATAGTACTGATATATTAGAGATAAATGATTATTGTATAAATCACGCTTTGTTCTGTTGAATATTTTTAGGCTTTTTAATGTCAAACAGTGCTGAAATTGATCATGTGGACACTATACGACTTCACGGACCACCTAATATAGTAAGTACTCTTCATACAAAATTATCACGGAGACTTGAATCTAGGCCATGATGATCAAGGCAATGTTGGTTTTTCTTTTGTTGAAGGGACACTCTTTGTCATTTTATATAGGGTTAACGCACGTTTTTCCGTGCTATAACGTCTGCAGAGTCCCGAGGAACGGTTGGTGCCCGAGCCCGGTAGGGCGAGGGCTCAAACAGTTCTGAGGGACTCTGCAGACTTTATAACACGAAATAAACGTGCGTTGACGCTATTATAGCATTAAAATTTAAAACAGATTCATGATGTATATTTTATACAAAACACAATACATTAAATCCTTGTGCTTGGACGGTATTTATCCAATTCTACATGTTTTATGTATACGTTTTATTTTTCCGGGGCCAACAACTTGGGAAATTCTCAGAACCGAGCGAAATTTTGAATTTTATTTGATTTTATAAAGCTTGAAATTGGAGATATATTATCTCAAGAAAAATCAATGTTACATTACTCTACCCAATACAAAACATAAACCCTCAGAAATTCTTAGAATGATTTCAGATTGACGGTAGAAAAAAGATCAGTGACGTCATCAGAATCGGGTTTTTTTTCAAGCACACAAGTTTATAAATAAAAATCAGGCACTAAACATAATTCTCTCAAAGAAATATAAAGAGCATTTATCAACATAAACATCAATAAAACAACATGTTCTCATATTAATTTTGTGTTATCTTGTTTTGTAAGTTAATCGGAGGGTTAAACTGAATGCCAGTAATTTGTTTACATTGACAACTGTCCCGTTTCTTAGAAAGGGCGACAACCAAGATTAGCAGCGATGTCTACAGTATACGCCGTATTTCCGGCATAGTTACTTGAATGCTGCTCGCCGTATTTAATGCGATTGAGGCCCTCGAATCAATAATTTCAATATAACAAGAGCGCATGACTCTTTGGCAAACAGGCCAAATCGTCAATTTTTTTTTGTTTGTTTACTGGGCCCTATAAGTATTGCGCATAAGTGAAACCGGGCTATAACAAGAGCGCGTGACTATGTTAACACATGGTTTTGGTCCCCTTATAACATGGGCAAAATAGGGAAAAATAGCTGATTTTATGCTATAATATTTGTTATTGAAGTCAATATTAAGTATTGTCATCATGACACAAGTGTTACATAAAACTTCATAACACACCTGCGGATGTTTCTTAATTAAAAAAATCGCAATTTTCATGTTTAAATGTTGGATTCTTCTAAAACCAGTGCAAAGGGTCTTGAATAGTAGATTGCAATTACACTTACTGCCCATGAACATGCTCAGTTAACTTGAACCTGCCACATTTTTGCCATTTTGGGTATTCTTTAGGGATTCAGTTTTTTCTGTATTTTGTAATACCCTACTAAAAGTGTGGCAAGTGGGAGTATCTTAGCCAAGACATTGTCAACTCTAGTTTATGACATGTTGTCAATAAATGGTCACTTTATGTCAGTTTAGCTGATTATACAATTTTAGATAATTAATTGGTATTTTGAGGTTGGCACAGGCCATGATTTGAGTAATTGGATATAAGCTCTGTAAGTAAAATGAGTTTCAAACTATTAGACTAAGTATATTCACAAACCATGTAACATTTCTTTTTATCATTTACAGGATAAACTGTTGAAAATGATAACACCATTCTCGGAGAATTCTGAAAATGTTGTTGCATCTATAGGTAAGTTTAAGACCTACTAGTATTTTACATAGCAGTGTAAAATTGTTTTAAAAACAGTTTTGTCTTTTACAAACCAGACGCTATTGAACAACAGGATTTAAAAAATTGAACAACAGGATTTAAAAAAACAACAACAAAAAACACATTAATTTTTAAATTGAAATTTCTCAAAACCTTTTAGATGGAACTGAAAGGTTTACGTATCATGTATACCAATTTTAGATTTATTTGTTTGGTGAATGTCATACAAAAGGGTCAATTAAGAGCAAAGGGACCAATCAGTATGGTTGGTCATCAGGTATAACAAGTGTTGTTTCAAAAGGATCTAAGGTCAATATCAAAAATGATTGTTTTTTACAGATGTGCGTGGTATAGACAATGTAAAGTATGAAGATGAACAGCTAACTGTAGAGTATGTTGAACTTGTTAGTTCAGAATCAAGTCAAGGGACAGAACAGTCTACTGATGATATCAAGAAAGCAGTGATGTGTTATATTGTCAGGGCAAGTATATTTTGTTAAAATATAAGTTGTATTCAAGGACATCCCTGAATGATTTTAAAGAGCAGCTTGTTGATATTGGGTTTCAGTTAAGGAACCGCACGTGCAAGTAGACAAAATCAAGTAACTAATAGGATAGACAATAAGAATATTACATCACCTCCGAGTACAAACCAGAATATTTTGCTTGATGGTAACTGTTTAGGACCAGTAACGAGGCTCTGACAAGTTTTCATTGAAGATTTATAGGAGAGTTAGATTTTCTTGTCTGTCACTTTAGCCAATGTTTGATTTTTTTGTCTTGCATATTACAAATAGATCTTATTTCGGAATAAATTACGAAAAACTAATATTTTTATTTTTTCATATACATGTAGTAGCATATGAATTTATAGTTCTGTTCATAACTGCAAAATGTGTTGTCATCATAAGCGCATAATTCAGTTATAAAGGGCATCATTTAAATCACTCAAAGTGGGTGTGCAAGACAGTTTTTGTGTTGCCTTGAAAAAGGCGACATATAGGGACCGGTACTCTACATTTCTTAATTTTTGAGTTATTGCCCTTTGTTAATTTTCATACTTTATTTTTGTCCACGCCATTTCTCCTTAAGTATAAAAGTTATGGTCTTGAAACTTCATAGGATGATAGATCTCATTAAGAAGAAGTGCAGTGCACAAGAACCGGTACTCTGCATTTCTTAGTTTTTGAGTTATTGCCCTTTGTTAATTTTCATACTTTATTTTTGTCCAGGCCATTTCTTCTAAAGTATAAAAGCTATGGTATTTAAACTTCATAGGATGATAGATCTCATTAAGAAACATTCAGTGTACAAGAACCAGTACTCGTCACTTCTTTATTTTCTTCATTTTTGTCCTGGCCATAAATTCTCCTAAACTACATGTATATTGTTCACAAGGCGACACATCCGACTAGCGGAGTTCTAGTTTAGCATCAGTGTTAACAGTAGATTCGTATCTGATATGAAAGAAAGGGCCTTGTTGAGACAGCATACATATGTAGATGTGTATGCTTGTCTGGCTTTAAACGTGTGGCATATTATCCAAGCTATTATGGGCCCTTTAACTCTAAGGAAATAGATGTTTGACTTTTCGTTACAGTCTGATTATGTGTGAATCATGTTAAGGAAAATGATTTTTTAACAATCTGTGATGTATAATGTAAGAAATTAGTTTCATTTGTTTTACAGTTGAAAGAATTGCCACGAAAAATAGATAGTAAAAAATTAGCGGCATTGAAAACTCCAAGGTAAGCAAATACTATGAAATTTAATTGAATCTTATACAAAGATATACTTACATATATACATATATACATATATAACATTTCATGACATATAAATCTAATCATGCATCAATATTGAGTTATGGCCCTTTGTAACTTTGAAATAGATTTATTTCCCTTTTATAAAATTTACTATCTCTATTGCATTGTGATGTGCTAGACAGTTTGTGTGAAAACTAGTATATAATTATACACCAAAGTTACCTCCCTTTAATAAGATCCAGAATTTGAGCTACATAGAAAATCTGACTTATAGCAAATCTTTTTCAAAATGCTTGTACAACTATGTTACTGTGATGTTTGAAGATCTTGGTAAAGTGATTTTACGAAAATATTGTCTGAGATTTTTTAATATCTAAGTTAATACATGTAAAGTATACATGTTAATCTCCAAATTAGCATTGCCAAGTAAAATAAAAGTTTATGTTTAAATTATGTTCCTCCATCATCAAATTTGTCAATTTAAAGTACCGATGTTAAATTTCATTAATTTGTAAAAATATAAAACATTGATTTTGGTGAAGGGGAATTTATTGTCCCATCATATTACAGATCATTCTTTATTTTTTACAGCGGGCCTTGGATAAAACAGCTTATTAATGGTGAGGAAGTGACACTGCCTGATGGGAGAATAGTAAGAAAAGTTTCCATTTTTTGTGTGTGAAGAATGCAGTACAATTTCTTTGATGTGGAAGTTTATTGTCCTGATATTTTGTTATGCTGTTAGTTGGCTAGATTGATACACCATTAAGTTTCTGCATAATTTTTAGCTCGACTTTTCTATGAAAAGGGGAGCTATCCTACTCGCCCCGGCGTCGGCGTCGGCGTTGGCGTCACACCTTGGTTAAGTTTTTCGTACCACCCCACTTTATTTCAGAAGTATTACAAGTATGGCTTTGAAACTTACCATACTTGTTCACCATCATAACCTCCATCTACAGACAAGAGTACATAACTCTGTCAAGGTTTTTGACAGAATTATGGCCCTTTTTTGACTTAGAAAGTGTATTGAGCTTGGTTAAGTTTTTTGTACCACCTCACTTTATTTCAAAACCATTGGAGGTATTGCTTTGAAACTGACCATACTTGTTTACCATCACGACCTTCATCAACAGACAAGAGGACATAACTCTGTCAAGGTTTTTGACAGAATTATGCCCCTTTTGACTTAGAAAATACATTGAATATGGGTAAAATCCACTTATTGCCTTAACCCTTTGAGATATTGCTTTGAAACTTTTAATGCTATTTCACATCATTACCCCCATCTGTACGCAAGAGAAGGTAACTCTGTCAAGGATTTGTTTTAAAAATTAAGGCCTTTTATCGACTTAGAATCTTGGTTAAGTTTTAGTACCAGTCCACTTTTTGACTGAACTGTTTGAGATATTAATTTGAAAGTTGGAATACTTGTTTACAATCATGATTCCCAAACATGTCCAGGAGAAGGTAATTCTGTCAAAGATTTTATTTGAATTATGGCCCTTAACTGTCAATGTTTTGTATTATAGGCAAGCACTAAAAAACTTAAAAAATCTAAAAAAATTCATTCCTATCCACTTGTTCACTTTACCATAAATTATGTCATATAAACATTGCTGTAATATTCAAGGGTATCAAACAACTAGTTCACTTTAAAAATACAGAGATTCTTGTATTGCCTTTTACTGCAAAAACTTTTTTTATTGGCAAGCAATAAAAAAGTCGAGCGCGCTGTCTTACGGACAGCTCTTGTTTGACAACCATATGACCATTGGCTGTCAAAATTCATACAATGACTGACTTTATTAACTAGAAGACCCTTAGGCTTTGATGCTTAAAGATCAAGGTCACAGTGATCTTGTATGTTAAAACCAGTACTGCTTGATTAATACAGGATCATTGTGGCCCACAGATTCAAACTGAATTAGTTGATTGCTCTATTTTAGACATCAACTTTAATTGTAGGCTATGGGGGCTCAAAGGTCAAGGTAACAGTGACCAAAATGTTCATAACATGAAAACTGTTGCCACTCATTAAAATGTCTGGTTTCATTTTTGGCCAATTATATATTTGAAAGTTTATGTTTATAAAGCTGTAATCTTTATGTAAACCATTGAATAATAAAGGTCCTTGTTTATTATAAATAACATAGTTGTATGGCTTGAAATACATGAAGTGGATGTGTACAATAATTTATTTTGATAAAATATTTAAGAAAATTCTGTTGTACAAAGGCTTTGTATTGCATTCTGTTGGCAGACACTCTGTTACAAAAATTAAAAATACAGTTATGCTGTTGCATTAGAAACCACTTACAATTCATCAGATCTTATTTACATTGACAAGGGGATATTACATAAATGTATTCATTTGCAAATGATTGAAAAAGATGAATATGATAATGAAAAGATGAATATGATAATGAAAAGATGAATATGATAATATTTAATCTACACTTACAATAATGGGATGTCTGTGGCCAAGTAGTTATGGTTGTTAACTTCAAACCACATACCCCTCACCGCCGAGGGTTTGAATCCTGACAGGGACTTTGTATTCTTTCATGCAAGGAAGCTTAGTCCATCTAGCTTATGGAACATGGGGATTTCTAATCAGGTGCCCGTTCTTGCCTGAAAGTATGCACAGAAAAGCACCTGAGGTCTTCCTCCTCCAGTAAAGCTTGAAAATCACCATATTACCTATACTCTGTTTGTGCAATGTAAAACCCAACCATAATAAAATTTACATTTATCAATGATACAATTATATATTGTACTAGAATTTTTTTAATCTACTATCAACAAAGTAGGTCACTTGTTTAGAAATTGTTAATTACTTGTAGGTTGTCCAGAAAAGGCTGGTAGGTGGACAAGACACCTGAGATATGATCTAAAATTTATTCAAATCACCATAAAAACTACATTGGTTTGTATGAAGAAAATAGTCAAAATTGTTGTTTTTTGTTGTTTTTTTTCCAGATAAAACCAAATGATGTACTTTTGGAAAAAGGAAGTAATCTTGGACCAATATTAGGTAATTAGTGATTCCAGTCTCATCAATTTAGTTTGATTTTTGTTTTCCACGTCCAAAATTCCATATAGAATTACTTTAGTGCTCCATCTGGCCTCATTTTCAAAGTCCAAAAAATCTATATTTAATCCTAATTGTATTTATAGTAACAAAATTCTGTTAAAATTTAAAAATAAATCATAGTGTGAAATAAAGTGGTCATTATACATTGGTGAGTACAATACTGGTTCTACTAGACTTGTACACAGGTGCTAAAGCCTCATCCAATATAAGTTTAATGAGAGATGTGTAATCGTTTCATAGAATTCAGTATTGTACTGTACAGAGTACAGTTTATTATCAAATACCATACCTATTTTATAAGATTTGATAAAAGATTAAATTTGTACAAAGAAAGTGTATACAATTTTGAAATGAATAAAACTTTTGGAAATAAAACAGCACCTGTGGTTGAGTGGTTAAGGTTGCTGACTTCAAACCACTTGCCCCTCACAGCTGTGGGATTGAAGCCCGAAAGATACTTTGGATTCCATCCCCGGGAGATAATTTGGTAGTTAAGCGCGGAGGAAGGTAGTCTAGTGCTGGTGTCTAGTGCTGGTGTAACTCTCCAGGAACGATGGTTAGGAAACTACCCGCCTATATGACTGAAATACTGTTGGGAAAAGGCGTTAAATGAAACAAACAAACAAACAATGTGAGGAAGTAATTAAGCTAGCTTACAGAATGTCTTTTGTTCTACTCAGGTGATGTTTATGCGGGAAATAATGCACTGAAGGGCATCTGAGGTCTTCCTCTACCAGTTAAGCTGGAAAGTCACCATATGACCTATAATGTGTTTGTGCGATGTAAACCCAACCAAAAGAACAAAAACAAATTGCCATGTCAGCCCATTGAAGTCTTTGAAGTCCTCATTGTAAATTACACATTTTTTACAGTAATCAAGTTTGATCATCATGGTACATGTATTTAAAACCATGGCATTTTGATAAAGTATATACATGTATTAGAGGATATTTTTTACCCTCATGTCAGAGATATTTGCATTCTGTAGGCATTATGATTTGCTTTTAAACACACTGTGGTAAGGACGGAGATTTTTTTTTTTTAGTGCTAGATTGTCCTACAGAAGATTATGTTGACCCCTTAATAACAAACAAACAGTTGTTAGACCTACAGACAGATGATGTTAAACCAGTTTTAATGATACATATGGCGCCAGCAGCGTTGATTGCTGGTCCTCGGTATGAGGCATTTATGGGCAGGTCAGTGTTGTAATACTTACCTTTTTCATTTTATGTGTATGAGTTTTGTGTGAGGAGTACCTTTTTGCATTGGATGACTTTGAACTTAGCTTATTAACCTTTTTTATCCCCCCACTCTTCCGAGTTTACTGGCATATATATTTGCCATTATCGATCCATCGTGCTTTAACATTGTCTGTCTGTAGACTGACAAAAAGTGGAATTTGAGGACATTAGTGTCCTATGAACACATTTCTTCTTTGAATTTATTTTGATATTCTCCCCAAATTAGGTCCATAGAAGGTTATGTATATGGTATTGGAATTTGACCTACTTTGAGTGTCCGTTTTAAATGTAGGGCCACTTGTATACTTTTGAGTGAGATATCAAAATTTGATTTCGGATGACCTTGAATTGCAACGACTTCTTACTTCATCATTAAAACTTTCTTTTGTTAGGTTAATTCTTAGCTGACCGCCTGGAACTCAAAGTAATTAGCCTTTGCCACCAGCATAGAGCCAGTGCAGTCAGACTCTAAGTCTCTTAATACTGTTGGCCGGCTAACTAATTTATGTCCCCAATGTTCATGATGAACAGTTAAAAAAAAATAAAGGAGTTTAATAAGCCCATTTTATTAATAAAGCAGGTTATGAATTAATTATAGCCTCTAGTTATATTGTAAATAATGTTGGTTTGTTTGATTATTGTAGATTCCAGTCTGGAACAATACACCTGATGATAAACGAGAACTCGCCTTCTCCGTACGTACATCGAAGTCAAATGTTTCAGTCAATTCTGAATCGTTTACATCCCGGAATATTTCCGTCCCTGCAAGGGCACTATCACTATAATACCAGACCTACTCCTACTACAGACAATGTTGTACAAGCTTATTATGGCCTAGCATATAAAGTGAGGCCTGTCAATCAGCAGGGATTTAATTGGTAAGATATATCTTTTGCTAAAATATTGCATTCATGCATAGTATAAATTCGGCATAATATCTCACATGTTTTTATGTAATTTGTCTTTATCACATAATACGCGGCGCAGGAGTGTAATAAAGCCAGTTAATAAACGATATTACACTAGTGTAATAACACTTTGATGTGACGTCATTTGCGCTCTATATAAAGATAGCGTTAAAGCGCGCTAAAATTAGCGTTACACTATGCGCGTCAATGAAAAATGGCTCTTTTTAACAGTTTACGGTTCTTTTTTTATATGTGATAAATAGAATATTATATTCGTGCAGATTCAATACTAAATTTATTGAACTCTTTGAATAAAACAATATTATGCTCGCCAGAGGCTCGCATAATATGATTTTATTCAACTCGTTTAATAAATTTAGTATTGAACTACACTCATTCAATATCCTCTATATATGCATCGAGTACATGTGTGAAATAGCAAGCTGATAACAATTTGTGGTGCTTTTGTTCTTTACGAATTGTATGTGATCATTTCTATCGCTGGTAAATTAAAAAAAAAAATTTAAGAATAAAATTGGTTAGTTTTACACAAACTTTATATAATGGATTTTTTTTGCTTGAAATAGTGCACCGCCAGGCAACTGATTCTCTGCCACTTAAGCTAAAAGGTCGCCATGTGACCTTTACAATCAGTGTATCTTTATACCTATCATGCACACAGCTAGTTGCAAAGCAGTATTTAGGAAAATTAATTGTGGCATTGATATAGATAATTATGGATATTTAACTTTAAACTTGTCACATGCATGCATATGAGTTGTTTGAGTTCTGACAGGGACTTTGGATTCCTTTGTGTGAGGAAGCTATCCAGCTAGCTAACAGTAGGTCAGTGGTTCTACTCTGCCCCACCCCTCTTGTGCCTGAAATAATGCATGAAAGGGCACCTTAAATTCTTGATCCACCATTAAAGCTAGAAGTTGCTGTTTGACATTTATAAAATCAAAGAAACATACTGTACATTAAATTTAAGGTGACTGTCACAATATATTTTACATATCTATGTTGGCTCCTTGTGGCTGAGGGGTTGCCTTTAATGGCTGAGGCATAGGAATTGCAACCACTGTTAATCCCTGCATGATCATAAGAGGCGACTAAATGGATTCCAACACCTGGAATATATTCATCTCTTAACTCCAGCAGGTGAGGTGGTTTTGACCACTGGTGTTTCTTTGAAGTTTTTAACACTGAAGGTTAAACTAAATCATGTTTCCTGTTTTGGCACCTTATGACCTATACTGTGTTGATGCACCGTTAAACTGAACAAACATATCCTTGTTGAGTATTGTTAGCTCAACTTGATTTGTGATAGGCTAGAAATTACTGAAACTGCAAAATATTTTTATTAAAGAGTGATCGCAAATCTTCCTTTATTGTTTTAAAAGGGATGATTTGGTATACTTTGACCATGCAGCAAGTTTTGAAGAAATGAAAGAGAAAGCGGAGCCTGTAGATTCAGAAATAGACGAGGAACTATCGAAGTTAAAATCAGAGATTCAACAACGGGAAGTTAGTTCTGATGGTGAGACTTTGTCATTTTTATGGTCTCATATTAATGATAGATTCACGTATTCTCATGTTTAGGTCACCAACTTCAGAGTGCTTGCCCTCAGACCCTCCATCCCCCCCCCCCATTGGTCTGGATACATATTCCACGAGGGACTCGGGGAATCTTTGATGTAAGCAAGCTATCAAGCTTGCTGACAGATTGTTGGTGGTTCTACTCAGGTGCCTGCCCTTTCCTGAAATAATGCATCTGAGGTCTTCCTCCAGATTATCCAAAATATTTCAAGAAAATCAAACTTTAAATCAAAGTTATTTGAAATTTTAAGAAAGGTAAAAAATTCAGTATGGGCTATTTTTTGCATATTTTGATCTCTTTTTGGTAATTTGCATGGATTGTAAGTGCCGATTGCAATGTGTAGATTACTTTCTTTGTTCACATCACAAAAGTCTACTTTTGAAATATATTTAGAAAATAAGGAAAAAGAACTGTTGTTAGTCAAATTCAAAACACTGTACAAACCCTAACCTATTTAACTAGATATATTGATAATTGGAATAGCCTAAAATCAATAATTACGATGAAAGCTAGAGGAGTGTGCATGGTGTGCATGTGATGATTAAATCTTTATTACATAATGTTATGTTTGGAGAAAAAGATGTTTAATTTCATATTTTGTATAAAAAAGGTAAACAACCAGAAAATGAATATCCAGAGATTGTGTTCCTGGGAACGGGATCTGCTAAACCTTCATTAATGAGGAATGCAAGTGCCATTCTTGTACAGCTCAGGTTAGTCTGCATTTATTTCATGGTTATCATCACCCGCACAGGGTTATTACCTGAAGTGTTGTAAGAAGCCATTACCAGAAATTGCTTTAAACAACTTCACCTCCTAAATCAATTGGCAAAATAGCAAGAAATAATGATTTGACTTTTAAAGTAATGTCTAAAAATAATGATTTGGCTTTTAAAATAATGTCTAAAAATAATGATTTAGCTTTTAGAATAATGTCTAAAATTATTCCAATGTCTTGAACAAAATGGCCATATAAGTTACAATAAAAGAATTTTTATATAACATCTTGTTAACAAGAGTTGATTCTTGGATAAAATTAAAAAAAACAAAAAACATTGGTCCAATAATAAAAGAACCTTTATACAATAGTATTGATCCTTGGATGTAATTTCACAAAAACTAGAACTGTGTCCAAAGGACACGGATGCCCCCACTGACAACATATATATGGTATATAGTGAAAAAATCAACAAAGGGATCACGGAATGAACCTATTGTTTTCTTTTGTTCTCTTTACTGTTACATAGCCCCTAAACCCAAAATGTTTGCTCGGACAGACGGATGGACGGACAAGTGCAACGCTATATGCATGGGCATAAAAAAGATTGGTCCAGTTATGCAACTTGTCCGCTAGTACTGAAATTAAGAGGTAGCTTTAAATTACCTTTTTCCCATAGCCACATCTTAGATCTGGATAAAATAAATTTCTAGATAATTTTAGGCCAAGTTCTTTAAAATACCCCTGAAAATTTAAAAATTGTCTTCACAGCAGTGCTATGTTTATTTTTACAGGAAGGACGAGTATTTTATAATGGACTGTGGTGAGGGAGCATTGTTACAGATGTATCAAATGTACGGGTTAGAGAAAACCAATCATATTCTATGTAACTTGAAGGGGTTGTTTATTTCACATCTTCACTATGATCATCATGGGGTAAGTAATTTATACTTCTTCATTGCAGTTTGAAATCAAATAGGTAAAAGTGTGTATGGTATATTGAACAGTTTTATAAAAGTTAAATTACATCATTATAATAGTAATTACATCATTAATTTTTGTTGAATTTTTGATCAACCAGTTTCCAGAATACAGAGATGTTTTCCTTATATATAGATAAACATGGCTTTATTTTGACAAAGAAAATTGCCCAATATTTCGGACATTCTAATATTTTTAACTAACAATGGTTTCAACCTTGTCACAAAAGTTGAAAATAGACTTTAAAAATGAAATCTGAATTACAATGCTGAGAGCTTAGATATTTGTAGTATGTAGCATTGCTTTGTGATCCTCTACAAAAATTACATTACCTTGCTAATGCTTTGTATTAATTAAATGTTAGGCCTTTGCTTTGTTTATTCTGGAGTAAATTAATGTTATAGTGTAAAATTTTTCAACTGTAATGCAAACATTGACATCATTTTCTATTTTAGGGAGTGTTTGGTATTTTAGAAGCTCGTCAAAAGGTATTAAGCCAGTATGGTAGAAACGATAGATTGACAATATTTGCTCCTTCCTCACTGAAGAGATGGTACTTTCTGTATTCTAGATATGTGTCTCCTATTGAAAATACTATAGAGTAAGTAGACTTAAATACCAAACTTTTACTTTAAGCTTGTCTATTTTGAAGAAAAAGTCAAGATATTGTTATTGCTGCAATACCATCATTGTCCTCCTTGCTGTTGGTATTACCAAATGTCCATTAGTGCCTACCCAGTGCCAGGTTTTAGTTATAAGTTGAGATGTCTCTATTGAATATTTATAATTGTTTGGTGTTATAAAATTAATATCACATCCCACATTGGGTGATAGAACAAAATCATCACCCTTTGAAAAATAATGTAAACCCAGGCTAACACATCAGTTGACATCACTTGTCTTGGATGAACATGTTCTAAGGGAAGGTGGTTCTACTCCGACTACGTTAGCTGCTTATGGCTCGAATAACAAAAAGATGGGCATGAGAAGTTGTCACCTTATTTATTTTGTGTATCGTGGCTGAAAACTCAAGAAAGAAAATAAACAAAAATTGTCACAAAGAGTTCTCAAACTGATCTTGTACCATCACAAGTAGACAGGAGGTATTACACACAATAATGAAGGAAAGAATGTTTACTCCATCTCTGGTGCCTATTAGTACCCGATATAATGCACAGAGGGGCACCAGATGTCTTTCTCCACTAGTAAAGCTGGAAAGTGGCCATAGAACTTTCTGTGTTGGTGTGATGTAAAACCTAAAAAAAAAAGATATGTAAGTGTAGATTTGTAGAAATGTTTAAGCAAGTTTATTTTATCATGTAATTACATGTATATGAAATGTTCTTTTCTGTTTTTTTGAAGACTTATCACAAATGAGACAATTTATAACGATATTAAGGACGGAAAGGAATCAGATCAAATCTCATATACAAAAAATCTACTCAATGTCTCTAAGGTAAGATTTGCATTGTTTATTTCTCTTCTGATGTTAACTTATTTGACCACTGGTATTTGTACTAGATTTGATATCTTACCATCAATATAAACCCAAACATACATTTATCAATACAAATAGTCAGTGTTTATGGACTGAGCAAAAATGTCACCATCCAGTTTAGTTAGCGTTGGATGGAGTGAGCCAGGTTTAATTCCCGATAGTGCAGGTCAATTTTGTTTTGATTGATCATGAAATCCTTTCTCCGGTCATTTGCACTGTACCTCTGCTTTGTCATGTACAGAAGTTATCAGTTCCTTGCGAAAGTGAAGGCAAGTAGTACTGGTAAAACTTCTTGACAGCCTGCCTAGGAATGATCCAGTGGCTGAACAGTGCTCTAGTTAATTCAATGTAGCTTACTGCCGTGATCCTGAGTGAAAACTACCAACACCACCATGCTGACCAATAATGATTGCTTTCCTTAAGTAACTGTCCTGTTGCTGTTGTAGGATTTTATATTAACGGGTATCAAGGCAAGTGAAAATGGGGAAAATGAGCTTATGACCTGTACTTGCAAATGTCTGTTCAACTAATTAAATTTGCAAAATGAAAAAATACACATTGTTAAACATGTTTGTTCAAGGTTTACGGAGAGTAAAAAGGTTTTGTGTGTTTTCAGTTTGTAGTGATGCCAGTTGTTCATATATCTCATTCATTTGGTATTTCTATAAAACACATAGATGGCTGGAAACTGGTCTATTCGGGAGATTGTATGCCAAGCCAGGAGTTGATAAGCTATGGTAACTATTTTTATAATTATAGAATTTACTTTGAAACTTTTAAATTAAATTGCTAAGTAACTTTGTCAATGTCTGATCTTTATAGTACAAGTTTTTTACACTCTTAACCCATATATAGTTGCCTATTTGATCATCCGCACTAACATTTTGATACTTAAGTTGTAACAGGAACAACAGGTAACTGCAGTGTACTATAATTGTTTAAATGCTTACCTTTTTATTTCAGGAAAAGACTGTGATATCCTCATTCACGAGGGAACTTTTGATGATGAAGCTGAAGTAGATGCACGCAGAAAAAGACATTGGTAAACTATATTACTGCTATTATTAATACAGAATCATTTTGGAGCAATTTATTCTATGCCCAAAAGGAGATAAGCTTCTACCTGGAAAGTTTGCATGCCCAAAACATCAGTCAGTGAGTGATTTGCTGTCAGCTATGTTTCTTTTAAAACCAATAAAAGGGTATGCCTGATACTTTGGTCAAATATTTATTCTATAAGATGAAATTTTACACTCTGTTTTCGGATGTTCAACTTAAGGGTCACAGGTGGAGGTCAAATGTTTGAACAATCAAATTCATGAACCCTCAATATCATCTGAGCTACTATAATGATATTAAGATAAGCGTTGTGACAATAAGGAAAAACCTCAGGTCAAAAAAAGGTCAAGGTAATTGTTGAAGGTCCAAGGGCTTAAGCAAGCATGTCTTTTCTTTAAAATTTTGGATTACTGGATGAATGTTCGCCACATGTAGGTGAAATGTTTATTTTATCAAGCTGATAAGTAGAACCCACATTTCAGACACCAACATCAAAATTTAAATTCAATGGCTAAAGTTGTGAGCCAGCAATATTGTGTCAGCTTTGTATCCGATCAACCAATAGACGGATATATGATAATTTTTTGGTGAGATTTTTTATCTCATTGTGAGGAGATGCAGACTGAGCATTTCTGGTGCCAAGATTTCAATTTAAGGTCATAGTTCAAGGTCAAAGGTTTAATTGGGAAATTTGTGTCTAAACTTTTTATCAGCTCAAAGCATTTAACCTATAAATTTGTCCTTTTTAACAAAAGCACAAAATTTATACCCATGGAATTAAGTGAACTCTCAGTACTTTTCTGTTTGCTTATCAAGTAATGATGTTTGTTTTTTCCAGCACCACAGGTCAGGCTATTGAAGTGGGGAAGAAAATGAATGCAAAATATACTCTACTAACACATTTTAGCCAAAGATTTCCTAAGATACCAGAATTCTCAGACAAGTTTACAGAAAATGTTGGTTTTTCATTTGACTTTATGCAGGTAAAAATGTTGTATTTTCATTTGACTATATGCAGGTAAAGGAATAGATAATTGTATCTTGAAACTTTCAATGAACTTGACCAACTCTGATGGAATCAAGGTTGAAAGTAAGGAAAAAATTTTACTATTATACCGTAATTATTTAAATACAGAAATCGAGTGTAGTTTTACAAACACATATATGATATTGTTCCTTACTAAGAGGTAATACCTGGCAGCTAGAGTAGGGTTGACAGGTGATAATCGGCTCATTTAATAAATTATGGCTCGACATATGTTCAGCAGGCCAATTATGTTTATGAGATTTTTGCCCTGCATTGCAATCTCATGATCAGTCGCGTAACACTCATAAATAGTTGAAATTATGGTTTAATTTGTTACTATTTATAGTAAAGTGTATTAATGAACTTTTTTTGTGATTTATTGATGATTAACTCTGAGTGTTATTGAGTTCTATCACACATTGATACTTATGCAATAAATAGATGTTTTTTTGACAAGAAAACTTTTGTTACAGTAGTGAAAACTACATAGTGTTTTAAGTGTTGGTTTTAAAAAAAAAAAAAAAATTGCGAGTGCATGTACAATGCATCTTTAATATAAGTTAGTATGGTCATCATGTTAGAATGGTCATCACATTGATAATTGCAGATTGGGGATATTTTCATTTTATTTGTTAATGATTTCAGGTGCGGCCAAGTCAACTTAGGTTAATTCACATGTTTAAAGCAACTCTAGATAAAATGTTTGGACATTCTCTTAAAACAAGATTGAAAAAAGGCATTAAAGCATCAAATCCCGAAACCAGCAAATCGTCAGAATCAAGCAAATTTGTGGAAACCAAAAGTTTGGTAGAGGATCTATATTCTATAGAAACAGAGAATGTGAACAAAAATACCAAGAAAGATAAAAGACCTGTTGATATTAATACTGAAGACAATGACAATAAAGACTTAAAGGAAGATGTAGAAAGTGGCAAAGAAAGAAGCACTAAAAGAAAAGTTGAGAGTCAAAACGATGCTCATAAGGCAATGAAAACAGACTCAGGTGTTCATGTTATTTCTACCGTGGAGAAATAGGTTTTTGCCCTTAACCTGTTGAATTTGTTTAATGGGTTTGCCTTGCTTTGTCTTTCGGAACAATATGTTTGAAGGTATTTCAATATCAAAATTGAGGTACTAGATATAGAGTCTGGTCAGACGTCATGGATGTCCAGACTGGCCTGGCTCTATACTGAAAGCACTTAGACTAGTCACTTTCAGATCCGGCAGGTTAAGGGTATCTTAAGTAATTAGCAATTGTTTGTATGGTTAGAATGAATTAAGTAGCCATTTGAGTGAATTTATATGACATCATGTAATGAATTTTTTTATTATTAATTCTGAAAATAAAATGTCAAAATAATATGTATCTTTTATCATAGGCAGTAAAACTGAGTGGATGGTTTAAGGACAGGGTAATCAAGCTCATTCACAGTCCCTTTCATGTACTGGACCGTGATTTAGAAGTTTATGGGTATTGGATATTTTTCATTTGGTTGTTTGAACTCAAAAATACTTACCAGTCTGTTTTAAGTACACAATGTATCGTCAAGCACATTGTACGATTGTAGTGGGTAATCAAACACACTGCTACTGTTGTAAATATAGAAATTTTAGAAATATACACACCTTGACTAATGAGCACAAGTATCAGATAACATAAGTCTATTTTCATGTTTTAATTCATGAATTTTAATAACTTTCATTGCCTTGATATTGTAAATGCAATTTAAACTACCGTCATACCTGTAGATATCGAGTGTTCATAGCAAAAAAAACAAAAACACAACAGTTTCTCTATTAGTAAATTTGTAGATTCTAATTATTAAAAGACTAGAAATGTGTCATCATGCCACGGATGCCCCCGCATGCAGCCAAAATTTCAATTGTTATAATATTTAGTTCCAAATTTGTTTGCACAAATTATTTTTTTCATTCTAAGTTCAAAGCCCTTAAAACTTTTCAATGTTAACACATTAGTCAAACCATTTTTATACAATGTTCAAGGCACTGAAATTATTCAGTCTTAACCATTTTTATACAATGTTCAAGGCACTGAAATTATTCAGTCTTAACCTTTTAAAAATAGCATATTGCATATTTGTAGCCAACATAATGGCTATATACATTTCCACAAAAGTATGAGTGCTGAAACTGAAAGTTCAAAATTTTTCCAACATTCAGGAAAGATAATTTTGTCTAAAATCATTGAACCACGACCAAATTCAAACTTAAACTGCTTATTCCTAAGATGTATCTATATTATTTTCAAAGTGAAAGGGACATAACTCTGCCAAAAAAATCATCGAACCATGACCAAATTCCAACTTGACCTGCGCATTCCTTTGACATATCCATATGTCAATTTTGAGTTGAATATGTAACACTGTTGGGTTGATAATGAACAGAAACTGTAAATTTCATATCATTTTCAAAGTGAAAGGGGCATTACTCTGCCAAAAATCATTGAACCCTGACCAGATTCGAACTTGGTCTGCGCATTCCAAAAACATATCCATATGTCAAATTTGAGTTGAATGTGTAATATTGTTGGGGAGATAATAAACGGAAACTGAAAATTTCATATTATTTTTAAAGTGAAAGGGGCATAACTCTGCCAAAAATCATCAAACCATGACCAAATTTGAAATTGACCTGCGCATTCCTTTGACATATCAATATGTCAAATTTGAGTTGAATGTTTAATACTGTTGGGGAGATAATAAACAGAAACTGAAAATTTCATATTATTTTCAAAGTAAAAGGGGCATAACTCTGCCAAAAATCATTGAACCATGACCAAATTTGAACCTGGCCTGCGCATTTCTTTGACGTATCGATATGTCAAGTTTGAGCTAAATGTGTTGTACGATTGGGGAGATAATGAACGGAAACTGAAAATTTCATATTATTTTCAAAGTGAAAGGGGCATAACTCTGCCAAAAATCATTGAACCATGACCAAATTTGAACTTGACCTGCGCATTCCTTTGACGTATCCATATGTCAAGTTTGAGTTGAATGTGTTGTACCATTGGGGAGTTTAAATGAATGGAAACTGAAAATTTCATATTATTTTCAAAGTAAAAGGGGCATTACTCTGCCAAAAATCATCGAACCATGACCAAATTTGAACTTGACCTGTATTTTCTCATGACATATCAATATGTCAAGTTTGAGTTGAATGTGTTGTACCGTTGGGGAGATAATGAACGGAAACTGAAAATTTCATATTATTTTCAAAGTAAAAGGGGCATAACTCTGCCAAATATCATCGAACCATGACCAATTTCAAACTTGACCTGTATTTTCTCATGACATATCCATATGTCAATTTTGAGTTCAATATGTGCAAGGGTTATTAAGATAATGAACGGAAACTGATGATGACGGAAGGATGGAATGACGGAACAGGGTAACACTATATGCCCCTGCCATTATATGGCGGGGGCATAAAAAGTAAGGACTCGTGATAATGGCATTATCTTTTTATTCTAAATGTTACATTTGTTATATAAATTTTCTTGAAGCATTTAACACGTGAAAGTGTGAAGTTAAAAAGGATATTGGATAGAAGTCACAGCTATGGCTAGGTTGTAGGGAAAATATACTAAAAGCCCTTCTGTTTGGAGATACAAATATTGAAAAAAAAGTGAACCAAATCAAACATGTTAAAGCAATTTATATTACACAAAATATCTATCAAACATTCACTGCAATATCACATTGACAAGAAAGTAGATAATGATGACAAGATAGGCAAGACATATAATAGCATGCCCTTAACAGGTTCATTCATAAATTATTTTTGTGATTTTTTCATGGCATTCCCTGATATACAATATATTGACAAATAACTTAAACCATGCTTATCTTTTAGCAATAGAATGCCCAGATTAGTTCAGAAACTACACTGTATGTGTGATGCCTTAGAAATTAATTTTGAATGTTCGGACAAAAAAAAAGACGCCCATCTTTAATATAATTATGTCCACCGTCAAAGAAGAGGGGACATAATTGTTTTCATGCAACTTTCTCGACTTGCCGACGATTGGAACATTCATGTTTTACATATATATCTTGTGAAACATATCTTGGAGTAGTGTAAGCTTTTACCAAGGCAATGAAAAGAAAATGTAAATTACTGTATAGAATTTCATTAAAATTTTCATGATTAAAAAGATCGTGATTTAAACAAAGTGTTAAAAAATATTGGCGGTCACCATCTTACTTTTTGAGTTATCTTCCCCTGAAGACAATATTTTTTACTCTCGGGGGAATCCTTTTCCTTGTAAAATCTTTAAGTGGCTAAATAAGAGTATCTGGCTTTAAGTGTTTAATACTTTCCTTTGACAATATGACCCAGACTAGCATATGGACTACAACTTGTACAAGGGGATTTTGCTTGTTATGTGCTTGGAGTAATACATAAAGTGGAATCCGATGTTTTTCAACACAGTAACTAGTTTACTTCAAGAATTGCTCTGTGAGATGTGTTTGAGATTTTGAATACCTAGCTAACTAAATTCCTCAATATGCTTGTTTCTTATTCTGGTTCTTTTTGGGTTTTTTTATGCTTTTTTTAACACATTTTGGGTCATATACTGGCTGTTGGTCTTAACAGGCTTGTCAGGATAACTAACTAGTAATAACTAATTCCTCCACCAGTGACTCACTACTAATCACACATCATTTCTGAATCAGTGGTGAGAGACATACAAGTATTTGACTATGTCATGGGTCCTTGCCACATACAAAACTAAGCCTCGTCTGAGAATAAACAGCAACTTCTTGGTCCAATGATCTACCTATTGAGCTAAGTGGAATATCAATCCCTATTAAGCTAAGCAGAACATTACTACTTGTGAGTTGAAAAGATGGTATAATTTATCTGCTTATACTGGTACCGTTAAATATTTTGATTCTATCCAATGATAGCTTATATATGCATAAATCATACTGTTACCAAGTGAATCAGTTCCATCTGAAAATGACATTTTGCAGTGACTTTTCTGAGATGTTATTTCTGTTACTGATATTAAAGCATGGCTACCCTGATGAAAATTAACCATATATTATAATTGCCCCATTTATTGGGGGGTGGGGGTTGTATAGTTTTGTCCTTGTCTATCTGTAGGCTGAAAATCGAGTAGGTTGTAAGGGCATCTGTTCTATGGACACTACGATAGTTTTAAATTGCTTTGCATTTAATGTTAATGAAATTTCAACCATGCTTAAATTTACCAATTACCAGTGCAAATTGATATATCACATATTTTTTAAGGTAAAAAAATCTTCACAAATATTTCTTTTCTGAAATATTACAATTCTCCAATAAGATACTGTTCATTTATTTGCTGGTATAAATGCCCGACATTCCTGCCAATCGTGATCCTTTGATGAATTACCCTGATGTCAGAACGCCTACCTTAGGTCTATAACAATGTGCAATGAAGAACCCACAATGGCACTCATTTTGTTTACTAACGAGTCTAGATTTTGCCTAGACTTCACAGATAGACATGCCAGTGTGGAGCAGACCAAATGAACGTTTTTCACTTCATTACATCTTGGAACATGACTGATTATGTGGAGTCTCTCAAGTTAATGGTAGCCAAGAAATAAGTGACAATGGCAAAGTGGACCTGTCTGCACCTTTACAGCAGAAAAGTTTGTCCCGTGATTCTTGAATTAAGAGTAAACATTTGTTGGGCCATTTCTTGTAGCCCTGTGCAGCCAGGCACTCTTGCAGAACTTTTGCTTTCTTACAAGAGGAGTGAAACAGAATTCCACACCTAAATATCAACCGGCTTATTTACAGCAAGCCAAGGCACTGTCGGGCTATAATTTATGCCCATAAACACCATATTGACATAAATTTCATGCAGCCTTAAGAGAAATAACCACTTTTACCAATTTCCGGAGATTTACGAATTTTCAAGTTTCCACTTACACTCGTGTTTTAGATTACAAAGGTGGTTGGCTATTACCAGAGTTGGGGGTAGTATATACTGTAAATTTTAATTTGATCCAGAAAATATCTAGGGATGAACAAAGCTTCATTTGGAATGGAATACTCAACCTCATTGGAAAAAGGGCAAAATACGTTTATTTTATGGTCATAAACTAATATTTTTCTTGTGGATCTTGATTGAGCATTAACAAGAGATATCTTTTACATACTGGAAATTTTATTACCATAAACATGAACAAACATAAACATGATGTCAATCAACCTTCAAAACTTATGTAATGGATTTGTCCAGCATTCCATTTAAAGCTTAAATGATTTCTACATCAAATTACTAAAATTGAGCTAGCAAAAGTATAGAACCTGGTCAGACTGTACCAAGTACAAACTGGTCAAGCTCTATCCTATCCCTTGCGGTTCTAGCATGTTAAAAAGTTTCCAGTTAACAAGCTGTTAGCAACTTTAAAAACAGAACACCAAACTTCATCATTCACAACATATGAGCCGTGTCATGACAAAACCAACATAATGGGTTTGCACACAGTCTGATCAAGATCCATGCTGTTCACTATCAGTTTCTCTACTTGTAATAGAGTTGATAAGCGAACAGCATGGATCCTGATCAGACTGCGCAATCTGGTCTGGATCCATGCTGGTCGCAAACGCATAACGTTGGTTTTGTCATGATGCGGCTCATATCATTTTTAAGTTCGATAATAATTTCATTTTTGTTTCAAAGTAGTCCGCCTCAAACAAATGTCCGTCCATCTTTCTTTTCACAGCGCACCCTGAGCAAGAATATCTGTTATTAATGATATAATTGCTATCATGCTAGTACACTTTTTAACACTTATCTCTCCTTTATCTGAATACACTCACTCTTGTAACATTCTAGTCAAGCATAGATTTAAATAAGAAATATCTATAATATAAATCAGTAATATAGGTAATTCTTCTCCAAATCTACCTTTTTACTTATTCATTTCATAATCTATGCCATGGAACTTCGAAAATAATTCAGTACAGTTCGTTTTCATCATCTGTTGCTAATCGGCTAGCTCCTCCACATTAACAGCCTTCTTTCCCATCCAACGCTCATCTCTTTTGGCTTGTAACAACACTCGGAAGAATTTACTGTCTCGTTGACCACCAAATAAAGCATTCAGTGCTGGCTTTACTAGGTGAAGTGTCCATAATTGGCTGGGACGCAACTGACATATAGAGCAAATATTAAAATGCATTAAAGTGAAGAATTATACATAAATCCAATGATTTTTGGCAATCTTTTATATCTAAGTAGCCTCAATTGATTTTTTAAATAAATAAATCAAAACTTAGTATGTGTAATGTAACAGAATGATATTTTTAAAAATATTATGCGGTAGTATGTTAAAACATATCTTATACGTAAGAGGCTCAAATTTGAAATCCATAACAACAGTAAGGCAGACATTAGGGACTTGTGCCCATCATGTAAGATAACTACAGGGAACAAGTGTGTAAAGTTGCATAAAGTGCAACTCATTCCCTTCACTAGTTTTGGAGATACCAACTTAACCAAAGTGTGGCACCGACTCTGTGGTAAATGGATTAGTTCTCCCTACTCTTAAAATTGTCCACCTAAATATATATGTAACTTAAAGTGTAATTACTAGTACCTGCATGAAGTCAAATGCATAAGCAACATTTTTTGTGCTTTCTTCAGGGAAGACTGGGAGCTTGGCATATTTCTGACTAAAATGTGTAAGTATAATGAATTTTGCATTCATATCCCTTCCGACTTGAATAGCGCTAGTTACTGTGCTGAAATAAGAAGAGATCAATATAATTAAGAACTAGATGAAAAAATATGTGCAAGTACAATAAACATTGCTCCTGTCATTTAAAAACAAAAGAAATCCTTGTAAAATAGATGCTTTAATATCAAGACATCTTGGGGGGAAAAATACACCCAAGTGCATGCAAAATTACTTTTGATGCTATTGAAATTAAACTGTTTATATTTCAATTATTCATGGTCATAAATTTCAAAAGAACCTTAGAATATATGTAAATCTATATTACCAAATATAAAATGCTGTTTCCTACATAACCCTCACTTTGCAGTTTGGGTGATATTGGCCAAAAACTTGTTATACAGCACTATAATTTATACTAGAACATGTCTGACAAATCTTTAAAACTAACTCTGTAATAGCATGCTTTCACTAGCTACAACTTACCTGTGTCTTTTCCTAGCAGCACTTTCTTCTTTACCACCATCTAAAGTTGCCTCATGTATAAGGATATCACAGTTTTGACCTTGAAAAATAAAACGCCACAGACAAAAGGTTAAGGGTAGCAAAATTTCTATCTATATAATATTTGTATACTTGAATATTTTTTTTAAACAAAATATCTTAAACACATATAGATTAGCATAATCTTTGAGACATATTATTTTAAGAAAATGTAAGCATCTGAGAATAAACATAACTTAACTGATCTTTTTTTTTTTCTCAGTGAAACTGATTTTTATTACATTCAGATTTTAACAATTTTTTTTGGTGTTAATCCACCAAACCACATAACAGGCTTTCCTGTTTAATTAACCAATGAAAACCAGTTTCTCCACAAATGACCGGCCACTTATCCCCCTTGAATTTTGATTCAGCGGTGAGAGACCTATCACCATTAGACATCACCATCAGACTAATATCCGAGATCAATTGTCAAAGAGGAACTACGCCTCGACCGTGGATCAAAAGGAACGATATGTATACAAAATTCTCACCATAACGAATCAGCAGGTCACATGGTTCTGTGTCCCCCGAGTAGACTAGTTTCCAGCCATCCTTGTGTCTCATACATATACCATATGCCTTTACTGAATGATAAACTGGTACTATTGCTAACTGAAAATACACAAGTTTGCAGTCTGTTATGTTACTTATAGGGTCAGTAAGATTTTAGGCCCATCAATTAATGTTATAAGTGATGCTACACCCCTGGGGTATAAATTTAAAAGAAATGTTAAGAGAGTCACAAAGTTATTATTCTACCTGCCCAACATCTCAGCTGTGGGCATTGCTGTTTCTGAACAGATTTATACAAGTCTATCTAAAACTACTGTGACCAACTTATGCATGAGACTCAAACCATTTATATAGCATTCAAAGAGCGTCACCAATTCTTTGTTGAGTTTGGTGAAAAATCCACCATGCATTAAAGGGAAAGACATCTAACCATTACCCTGCTGGCTGCAACTTAATCTACTCATGTCACCAGTACAGACCAAGCACTGTCTGGTCACAATGGTTTGCACAGTATGTAATTTAAGAAATAATATATTCCAAACTGTGATTTTATCGCTCAATATGCGCATCCGAAAGACAAACAGTGATTTTATCAAGCGATAAAATCATGATTGGGATATATTATTTCGATTCTAACACAACATAAACAAATAAATGCTGCCTTACCTGATAATTAAGTAAAATTGCGCCTAATTTGTTTCCGTACTTATTTTCAGCACGTCCAATTTTTAGTGGTTATGTCAAGCAATTTTATATCACATACCAGTAAAAATTTCTATTGCCAGTCAGTAACATTTATATCGCATACCAATCCACTTTATATAATTATCAAACACCAGTAAAAGTTATAAAATCAATCAGTCATTATCATATCACATGTCAATCACAGTTATATCACATACCAATAGACTTAATTTCACATACCAGTCTAAATGTTATCACCAATCAGTCATAATTATATAACACAACAGTCACAAACATATAACCAATATGAAAGGTGAGGATACAAATCTTACCTCTGAAAGACCAAGTAAGTTTTTAACTTCTCGCAGAACATATGAATTAGGGTTCGTTTTGACATCATCGTAAAGAGCATGGTTAGGAATAAACCTGTAAAAAAAGTAATTTTCTTATAAATTGAGTTATATTGCTCTTAGAAAATTCCTTAAAACTGACGCTTCTTTTGCCTAATATGTGTAGTGGACCACAAATGGTTGATTCTCCTCCCTATTTAATATTATGTGGATCAGGCCCAATAACTGGAGTAGTAATTATAACAAGACTTAAGAGTATAAAAAAATCCTCCAAATATCCACTGCTGACTGAGGCATGCCTCATGGTTTATATATGAGCCATGTCACGACAAAACCAACATAATGGGTTTGCGACCAGCATAGATCCAGACCAGCCTGCGCAACCGCGCAGTTTGATCAGGATCCATGCTGTTCGCTTACAATTCCTATGACAAGTAGAGAAACTGATAGCGAACAGCATGGATCCTGATCAGATTGCGCGGATGCGCAGGCTGGTCTGGATCCATGCTGGTCGCAAATGCACTAATTGTTGGTTTTGTCATGACACGGCTCCTATGTTTTGTAAAATTCCTAAAAGCAATGCTGCATGCCAAATACATGCTTGACCATATGATTTCAAACAAGCACATTTAAATGTGTTCACCTATAGTCATAAACATGAAGCAATACCTAAAAAAGTACAGGAAAAAACAACTGGGGTGGTACAAAGGCCTGATGAGACAAAAACACCCAGGTGAGGAGGAACCTGCATATCTCTTCTTATCATATAATTTAAAGCAACTGAGATAAAAAAAAACAAGAGCCGGTTGAACCGGGTGATGCTCCCCGAATATGTTTTGGACACAGGAAGGTATACCTCTTGTTGTGTCAGAGTTATGTCACAGACAAAGTTCAAAGTGTAAAAACAACCCAAATATTGTGCACGACACATTGTCTAAATATGGTGATCATTTTTGTGAAATAGTTTTAATATCCGATTTCAAATAACAAAGTTATGCGCCTGACATTATTTTGCTGCAAGGTCATGCTGTGACCTTGACCTTCAACGTAGTGACCTAAATGTTGCATGCGACACGTCGATTCAATATGGTGATCATCTCTGTGAAATAGTTGTTAAATCCAAATTCCAGTAACAAAGTTATGGGCCGGACACGATTTTGCTGCAAGGTCATACCGTGACCTTGACCTTCAAGGTAGCAACCCAAATGTTGCGCGCGACACAATGTCTCATTGTGGTGATCATTTCTGTGAAATAGTTGTAAAATCCGACTTCAAATAATGAAGTTATGTGCCGGACACAATTTTGCTTCAAGGTCATGCTGTGACCTTGACCTTCAAGGTAGCGAGCCAAATGTTGTGCATGACACGTCATCTTAATATGATGATCATTTCTGTGAAATACTTTTTAAATCTAACTTCAAATAGGGAAGTTATGGGCCGGACACGATTTTGCTGCAAGGTCATGCTGTGACCTTGACCTTCAAGGAAGCTACCCACATGTTGCACGCGACACATCGTCACAATATGGTGATCATTTCTGTGGAATATTTTTTAAATCCGACTTCAAATAACAAAGTTATGGACCGGACACGATTTTGCTGCAAGGTCATGCTGTGACCTTGACCTTCAAGGTAGCGACCCAAATGTTGCGCGCGACATGTCGTCTCAATATGGTGATCATTTCTGTGAAATATTTTTAAAATCCAAATTCAAATAACAAAGTTATAGACCGGACACGATTTTGCTGCAAGGTCATGCTGTGACCTTGACCTTCAAGGTAGCGACCCAAATGTTGCGCGCGACACGTAGTCTCAATATGGTGATCATTTCTGTGAAATATTTTTAAAATCCGACTTCAAATAATGAAGTTATGGACCGGACACGATTTTGCTGCAAGGTCATGCTGTGACCTTGACCTTCAAGGTAGCGACCCAAATGTTGCGTGCGACACGTCCTCTCAATATGGTGATCATTTCTGTGAAATAATTTTAAAATCCGACTTCAAATAACAAAGTTATGGGCCGAACACGAATTTGGGACGTACGTACGGACTGACGGACGGACAGACGGAAGGACGGACGGACGACCCGACGACTATATGCTCCCCCGAAATTTTTCGGGGAGCATATAAAAGGCTACCCACAGCATTAAGCCAGGTCAGATTGCACAATTTGGTCAGACTGCATGATTTTGACCATTGTCCAGGCTCTATAATAATATCATATGCCTTATTCTCATCGACTTGTGACTTCGCATCAATTTGTTACCTAAATAAATGTCTGGCTGAAACACTCCTGCAAGTACGTATGCCATCCCAAAACTACACAAGTTTTAGCTGACAGTCTCGATTGGACATCTTTATCCTATCAAAATGCGTAATTGAACAGGTGTAAATGTGCTTACCCTACAGTCCATTTGATGACCTTATTACTTTAAAATATTGAATATTGATGTTATAAATTTATCAAACACACAATCAAGTAAAAAAAAAATGTTAATATGTTGTAAACATTAATTTAAATTAGCTGACATAACTTATGCCATACCATTGCATGATTTGAAAATAAAATACAGGCTGGCAATTTTCGCCGCGAAGAATTGGCTCAAAGTAAAAAATTGCCAGTGCTAGCCCTGATAAGAGTGGTGTGAACAACAATATCTTGATAACATCACAGGGTGAATCTGATTTCAAGAATCGATGGGTAAGCATCCTGCTGAGCAAGACAATCATGGTTGACATGTTCAGATGCTCTGTTCTTTGAGCGGTTGTTTTAAATTACTAAGAAGAAATTTAAAGTTTTTGAACATTTGGATATTGAATTTATTCAACAAAATTAATGTACAAATTGCACTGTTTGTATGTTTGATATTGAATTGACAAGAGAAAAACAAACATGTCACAAAATCTTAGATATAATCACTTTCAGTTCCAGCAAATAAATGATAAAAACTTTGCAACTAAAGACTACTTACTTGTATGAATTTTCAATAGGGTTTAAATATCTAGAATGATGCTGGCACAGGCTACTAAATGTTATCGGAGCAATTATAGTCAGTTTATCCATTCTTCTTTTCTGTCTCATTTCGTTGTTAACAACTTCTATAATACTAAAAAGTCCCTGAAACACATGACAAAAAATCTATTTTCTTATTGTTACAAAAGATTCAGTTTATCAAAATAATCATGAAAAAAACAAACATAAAAAGCATTTTTGGTTATATTGCTGCAGTCGATTCTAAATAGCTAGTTAATAAATTACACAATTTCTCCGCCAAGAGAGTGACTAAGTACTTATTCCATATGATTTCAGCAATAGGAGACAAATGACAGTCAGACTCAACAACTTAGAACCATTCAGCAACCCCTTGATTACTTATACAATGCTCTTCCTCCTTTGTTAAGTGGGCGGACATGGAAAACTTAAAAGGGATGCTTTCAAAGACTGCAAAGATTCATAAATACATATTATTTTCATTTTTAAGTTAGAACAGCATAATGATAAAATTATTTCATGTTATGTTAAGGAAATATACTGGTTTTCTCCTGCCAATCCACTTTTAAAAGAAATTTTATGAGGTGACTTACCCCATGATGGTCAAAGTGTAAATGAGTGATAAACACTCCTTTCAGGTTACGTAGAATATGTTGGGTTTTTTCCAGCCCATACATCTGATACATTTGTAGTAATGTTCCTTCACCACAGTCCATTAAAAAATACTCATCCTTCCTGTGAAAAAGAAACATAACACTAATTAGAAAACTAATTTTATGGGGTACCTTTGACTTAAATTACTTAGAACTTTGTAAGCATGATCAGAGATCGGGAAAGAATTTTTGCAGATGAGACTATGTCTCCACCTATTGGAAAACTTATGAGACATTTTTAAAAGTTATGAGACATTTTTCAAAACTAATGAGACATGTTTTTCATAATGATTATAAAGTACCGATAAAGGTCTAAAATGTGTATTTTGACTTTTCCAATCCATGACAAGTAAAATGTAGCTGCACATGTAAAAGACCCTGTATAAAACAAAGTTTTAAAAATTTATTTGGAAAAAAAACCATTTAATTTTAATTAAAATATGTATTCTGGACACATTCAATATTGTATCTGTTTCTCATGCAACATAGAATCACCCTGGAAAAAATAGCTACAATGTACTTGTTTGCCACTTCTTACTGGCCAATTTCAATTGGGTAAGTAGGTAGGTAGGAAATTTCATCAACAATTACAGACTTACCACTTGAATCAAAATAATTTGGTCCTATTTGAATGAACATTATGGTTTAATATACATACTAACATTATATGTGTTGTTGTTATTTTTTGGTGTATTTTTTGGTGTCAAGCAGTTTGCTTATTTGCTGAAGATAAATTAGGTAAAAAGAATCATCATTAAAATGAATCCAACATTTTATAAGTACCTTTCCATAACATATCAAGTAATATATGACGTAATGTGTAATTTGCACTGAATGGCTCCTAAGTAGCATTCATTGTTGTCTTTTTTTTTTATCAAAGGGACTCACAGCATTCAGAAGTCATGCAGTTCAGATATCTGATTGGCTAGTGACCTGTCAATTATTGTAGTGATGTAATAAACATCACTTCAGCTCATGTTTCACTTTGTTATTGTTAAGTTTTCAAAGGCAGGTTATCATTACCTAGATTTACCGCAGATTATTCTGTCAGTGCAACTATAAATAGTTACACATTTTTTTTTCTGTGGATAAAGTTTGAAGTTACCAAACATGATTTTAAACACAAAAAGGTTTGGATTATTTTTGTTAAGGAAGGAAGATACTAAAAAAATTAATGAACTTTTTAATCTAATATTTTTTTGGACTGACGGGTTTTGAATGTGTCTGACAGAAACGGCAAACAATGGAAGAATGGAAGCTAATGCTTTAATAACAACAAATGCATGGAAAATCTTAACTTTTGAAAATTATTTTGGACATTTAAAAACTGAATGCCTTGCTTTCGACAGAATATTACTGATATTTCAAACAGAAAAGCATAAAAAATTGACGGTGCTAACTCATAGCTATTGACTTGTACCACGTAGTGTTGGCAGATAACTGGCTTAAACTGGTTTAATGCAGATAATTAGTCCTGCCTACTGTACCTGTAGGCGGAGCAAAGAAATTTGTCACTTTGAAATTTATTTGATGCCGCTAATTGATTGACAAACAGTAAGACTTTCATGCTTTTGCTGAATTTCTTGCAGGTCAAATTTGCATGTCTCCTCATTGTTTATTTATGCAACCTAATGTCGTATCTGCAGGCTAATCAATGGGACTAAATAATTTTAATGCGACTATGTCGCAGGTCGCGGGACTTTCCCGATCTCTGCATGATAAAATTTTCAGCCTGTCTGTAAAAAGATTCTTAACAAGAGCAATCAGTGATGACATGTGACCTCATGACAGCCAATTGCATTTTGCAGATACCGTGTAGCAGGAGACACAAAATATCATTAACAGGCCAAAATTCATCTTTTATTCAAGGACCATAACTCCGTCAAAATATATAAATGTGTGAAAAACTCTATGTCCCAAACTGTTTTAGCAAATGCAAGTGAACTTAAGTACATGTGTGATGTGTATTATCCAATAGAATAGAGAGAACAAAGCAATGCTCCGCCCCTACTGTGATAGTGTATACGCTTCTCAGTTGATATTTAGACTGAACAGAATTGACCTCGAACTTGATTAGCCATTTAAATGAATATGTAAAATGTTTATTTCAAATGAAAAATAATCTACAGAAAGCATCCACACTTATGAAATTTTTAGTGTCAGGAAGAAAGAAAATCAGTACAGGAGTTTGAAAATGTTGGAAAAATGTCAAACATGTAGATCTACATGATGGATAAAAACTGATCAGAAAGTCATTTTCTTAACATCTATTTAAATTAGGGATGGCAACGAATACCAAAATCAATACTCGAGTACTCGGTCATTTTTCCGATCGAGTACTCGGTTACTCGGATGAATTTTATATGATCTTTAAAGTTTTATTATCACACAATATCAACACAGTCTGCATCCTACTTTCGTTTTCTATTTTAATTCATAGAATTCGTAACTATAAATAGGACTGCAAGAAACACATATATAAACATATGAAATGTCAATGACAGCATTTATTATATACCTACAATATTTCTCCCTAAAATACAGGATGAACTTAAAGCGCAAATACGCTTCAACGGATAGAAAATTCCGTATTATGTTAGCGACAAATACGGTACCATATATGGAAGTGCGGGACTATAGTTGACGTTGGTTCGGATCTTAGCTGTGTATAAACGTAGCATTTAGAAACGGAAACAAAAATTAAAAAATACGTGGCCGGTTTTGCAAAAATTACATATTCATCCGTCGGTCATAAATTTATTTCTTGACAGCTACATTTCATTTTCTGAAATTTCTTATAGAAGTGTAGTATAATGAAAATCATTTACAATTCAAACGAAAGTGTATATAATAAAAGGAAAAATATGTTGTAGTAGCTTTCTGAGCCTATGCATTTTTCTACGCGCAATGTTGGAAAATTGACCTTCGGTCTCGCGAGATATCATTTTTTCCACCGCTGCTCGTAGCAAAATACAAAGCTACAACATGATATTCCGTATACATTTACGTTTTTAAAATGAACAAGTTTCGGCTACAAACTGTCTAATATTTATAAAGGTGCTTAAATATCATAAGAGGCCGAATGACGTAAACGACACAGGACTGTGTTCAATCCCATACGCGTGTCAAACTGCTGATCGCCTCGTTAAATTTACGATATCATTTTCACACCTCTGCAAGGATGTTTTGATTGCATTTAACAAGTATTTATATGGATAATTGTACATTTCCGAATTTCTGAACTAATATTTTTAATTCGCAAAAAAGTAGAAATTAAATTTTTTTTCCCGAGTAATCGAATATCAATTTTGTTAACCGATATTCGGACGTTCGATCGAGTACTCGGTTAACCGGTTACTCGTTGCCATCCCTAATTTAAATTATCGGAAAGTTAAAATTATTAAACATTTATATAAATGTAGTTAAAAACTTCCCCACTGCAAAGGAAAGATTTTTGAGTTTTTCTCATGCTTTGTGTCTTAAGAGACTGTTGCATTAAGCGACCATTTTTTGTGTTTCCCTTGTGTGGTCGCTTAATACAGGTTTAAGTTGTAGTTATTTCAAGGAATGACAAAGTTATGGACCATACATAATAAAATTATAAATAAACTCTTATCTTTAATTTACTAATAATCTTTAAATGTGACTTACAGGGAGGATCTTGCTCGTGACACATCCACTTACATTTGTGCCAAATAATTCTGAATGACGACTTAAGACCACAAAGACAGTACACAACAACAAGACTTCCTTTTTGGCCTATTTTTTCTATGTATGACCATGACCTTTCAGGAATTGGCTTGTATCTTGTGTATAAAGCAGTATCTACCCTGAGACTCTCCTTCCCAAGCTTGAGTCAAACTGTTTATGATGTTAACAATGCCGGTGTTACAGTTTTGCAGACTTTCCTCACATCATACAGGTTTACATAAGGATACCATCTTTATTTTCAGCGAGATAATGGGTTAAAATGTTTTGATGATAAAAAGTATTTTACTCCAGAATATTAATCACTGAAAAGTTATAGTAGTATTCGTAGAAGGAATAATACCAACATACCTAATTTGTAAAAGAATACTGCTGGAATTCCTGAATGATGATGGCTTGCCACTGCCAGTGCCCAGAAACACAACCTCTGGATAATCTTTATCTGAATGAGACATTCAAAACTCATGCATAAATCGAGTGTCACCGTACTTAAAAATAATCAATGCTCTTCACTCAAATGCTGCTAGGAATTGCACTTACTATTGATTTTTGATTTAATTCTAAGAATATGTGTTTATTATCCTTTGTAGATTTTTCCATTTTATTTGCTTCACTTGGCTCTATGTAAAAAAATTCAATTTTAAAGTTTTAAGGCTTTTTGATACCAGTGGAGCTTTCAATGTCGACAAAACCATTCATCATTTTAAGGATTGTTTGTTTGTTTCATTTTATGCCTTTTTCCAACAGTATTTCAGTCATATAGGCAGGTAGTTTCCTAACCATCGTTCCTGGAGAGTGACACCAGTACTAGACTACCTTCCTCCGCGCTAAACTACCAAAGCATCTCCAGGGGATCGAACCTACGCCAGAGAGTAACTGGATTAGAAGTCATCGACACTAACCCCTCGACCCTGGAGGCAGTATCATTTTAAGGGAGGCAGTATCATTTTAAGGGAAAATTCCAAAACACGGACTGACTGAATAGCAACCAAAGTAGAACATGATCGGACGACATGGAAGTGCTGACAGATCTTGAACTGCACTGATTGCATTCATTAATTCCACTCAAAACTCTCGGATTTCAGAATTTAAATTAAAGTCATAGCTTAAAAGTGCATAAATGTCACCAGGCAAAGGACAAGGATCCCTCAAATTAGCAGGAAATGTATTTCTGATATAAAAGATTGAATAAATGACGCTCAAAAATTAAATAAATCATCTGAAAAATTTTAATTTAAAAAAAGAGAAAAATTTAGTTTAAAATATGACAAAGTGTTACCTTCAGTAAGGGCCTCTCTTGCATTGAGCTTTTTTTTCAAAAGATTTATTTCATTTTCAACATCTGAAACAGTCATATGTTTCAGGTTGATAGAATGTTTTTCATAATCTAAATATTTGATCACTTCAAGAGACTCATTCACGGCCTCCTCCTTCACGTTGTGGAAATATTCTTCAGCATCATAGTATGGCAAACTATCCCTACAAAAAGGGTAAAAAGCAATTCTAAGAATAAACTTTGTACAATACAATGACAGGACAGTGTTTTTTTTATTCTGGCCCATTTTGTTGATCAATGTTAGTTCATGTTCCCAAGTCCAACAAGGGTGCCATAGTCACAAATTACGCCCGTTTACGAAAGCTTTAGATGGAGATGGGCGCATTATGAATAAGTGTTATCTAGCAAGCAAGTTTTTATTCTTGGCACTGTGTTGTTAAATGAACCTTAAAACAAATCAGTAGGGAAGATATGCATGTAGGATGTGTGACCTTGACCTTGGTCGCAGGGACCTGAATTTTATGCACGGCACTCAGCCTCACAATGATGAACATTTGTGCCAAATTATATTGAAATACCTCTATGCATGTAGAAGTTTTGCTCCAGACAAGCGTTTTTTCTATGAGCTCTGTGACCTTCACCTTTGACCTAGAGACTTGGTTTCATGTGCAGGGCACTACGTCTCATGGTGGTGAACAATTCTATAAAGTAACATTAAAATTCCTCCATGCATGTAGAAAATATGCTCCGAAACATCTGGATATTTAATCATCTCTAGTGACCTTGACCTTGCAAATATTAACCTATATTAAATGTGTCACACCTGTAGTCATGATAGTTACCATTTGTGCTACAATCAATCAATAAATGATGACTAAATGGTCCCTATACACATCTTCAAATTTTTATCTGAACTTTGACCTCTATGTGTAACCTTGACTTTGGTCGCAGGGATCTGAATTTTGCGTGCGACACTCAGCCTCACAATGGTGAACATTTGTGCCAAGTTATATTGAAATCCCCCTATGAATGTAGAAGTTTTGCTCCGGACAAGCATTTTTCAATGAGCTCTAAGTGTGACCTTGACCTTTGACCTGGAGACCTGGATCATGCATGGAGCAATACATATCATGGTGGTGAACATTTCCATAAAGTATTATAAAAATTCTTCCATACATGTAGGAGATATGCTCCAGACAAAATCTGGATATTTCACCATCTTTAGTGACCTTGACCTTGCTTAAATAAAAAATGGGAATTTTTTCAATGTTTTAGACAAGTTGGGGAAAAACTGACAACATTTTTTATACATGAAATAAGGGAAATTAAGAAATCAAATATTTGGTTCATTTAACTCATTTCATATTTCAATCGTAAGCAAAAATTAGTTTGGATTGCAAGATTACAATGTTTTATGGCACAGTGCAGTTAAATGTAACAAAATGATAATAATTTTACTTATTTTATTTTTTGTTCCTTGAATTGGCCATTTTCTTCTTGGAATTCGGAGGGAATAAAAACATACTTTTTATACGCCTGTTTGAAAAACGGGACGTATTATGTCCGCCCCTGGCGGGCGGGCGGGCGGGCGGCGTCCAATTTTGTCTGGAGCATATCTCCTACATGTATAGGGATTTTAATGAAACTTCATAGAAATGTTCACCACTATGAGGAGCAGTGTCGCGCACATGAACCAGGTCTCTAGGTCAAAGGTCAAGGTCACACTGAGGGATTGTAACACAAATGGTCATTATCAAGACTATGGCTGTGATACATATAATTTAGGTCAATATATACAAGGTCAAGGCCACTAAAGATGATGGAATATCCAGATTTTGTCTGGAGCATATCTCCTACACGCATGGAGGGATTTCAATGAAATTTCATAGAAATGTTCACCATTATGAGAAGCCATGTCACGCACATGAACTAGGTCTCTAGGTCAAAGGTCAAGGTCACACTTAGAGCTCATTGAAAAACGCTTGTCCAGAGCAAAACTTCCACATGCATAGAGGGATTTCAATATAACTTGGCACAAATGTTCACCATTGTGAGGCGGAGTGTCGCGCACAAAATTCAGGTCCCTGCAGCCAAGGTCAAGGTCACACATAGAGGTCAAAGTTTAGATAAAAATATGAAGATGTGTATAGGGACGATTTAATCATCATTTATCTAGGGATTGTAACACAAATGGTCATTATCATGACTACGGCTGTGACACATGTACTTTAGGTCAATATAAGTTTTGTTCTCGGCTTTTACAAAAATACCATTCTATTTTTACCAAGTGGCCACTTCCTTACCTGTGAAACAAAAGCTGTAGACTGTAAGCAGTTCATTTAAAAGGCCAGCCATGTTTTTTTTCTGAGCACTTTGGGAACATGACATTTATTTTTTTTTTGGGGGGGGGGGAGTGGGGGGGGAGGTTGGTCATGTTCCCAAAGTGCTCAGAAAAAAAAACATGGCTGGCCTTTTAAATGAACTGCTTACAGTCTACAGCTTTTGTTTCACAGGTAAGGAAGTGGCCACTTGGTAAAAATAGAATGGTATTTTTGTAAAAGCCGAGAACAAAACTTGAGAAAATCTCTTAAACCAGTAAAGCTATTAACTTGAAAACTGAAACATATATACTAATATATGCATGTAATGAGTCCGAACCTGAGCTTTGCACATTATCACATTAAGGTTTACATTTGAGACAAGTAATTTCAATTTCCTTCCATCAGAAAAAAATTACAGCAGAGTATGAAATTACTGCAGACGAACAGATAACTAGAAGCTTAACATTATATAAAATGAGCCATAACTTAGTCTTTGTTTGTTTGTTTGTTTCATTTTACGCCTTTTCCCCAACAGTATTTCAGTCAAATAGGCGGGTAGTTTCCTAACCATCATTCCTGGAGAGTTACATCAGTACTAGACTACCTTCCTCTGCGCTAAACTACCAAATCATCTCCCGGGGATCGAACCCACGCCAGAGAGGTAACTGGATTAGAAGTCATCGCCTCTAACCCCTCGACCACCGAGGTGGTTTCATAATCATAACTTAGTCAAAAATGCGATGGAACATTATGAAACTTGGCCTACTGTGGGCTCTTGTGCCCCCTTCACATAAATCTTAAGTTTCAAGTTTATACCCTAACTGATTAAAAATATATGAGGTGGTATAAAATAATTGTATCAATATCTCTGCAGTATCAAGTAAAGTATTCAATAAATTAAAGATTTTCTGTAAACCATGGATTTATAAACTAAAATTCCTTCCATATTTACTTTTGAACCTGAACCTCTTTTTGGTGAAGTTGCTATTTAAATACAATATACTATTACCAATTAAAGCCCTCATCTTTTTCAGGTCTGATGGTATATTTTAGGCCAGGACATGCTTGTACTATTCTGCCTGTAGTAGGAGTAGGTCTCATATTGTAGTTATACTTTCCTTGCAGGACAGGAGATATTTGAGCATGTAAGCGATTCAGAACTGATTGAAACATTTGACTTTTATGTATATACGGACCCGGCGAGTCCTCGTTCATCATCAGGTGAGTAGTTTCAGACTGGAATCTAAAATAATAAAACAAACTATAAAACTTATGTTACAAAATATTTTTACAGCAATGGTGTTAGCAACAGAAAATGGAAAGAAAAAAAAGAGTCGAAAACCATGGTTTATTGTGCAGTTTATTCAGTTAATAATACAAAACTGTGTAATCCCATGTACTTATTGTATGATCAAAATTATTACAAGATACTATGTCTGCCCAGTTTGTTTGTCTGTCTGGTTTCTTTTGCAAACTTCAACACGATTTTAGTCATTTCTGGGTTTGGGTTTTTTATCCACTTAAACAGCTTCCATGGATGACTAGCCAGTGGTTACCAATTTCTCCGCAACTGACAGCCTACTAATCCAACATGAGCTTCAAACAAACATCATACTGAAAATTGCAGACATGCTTTAGATAGGTACTTATAAATTCACTCACCTGTCCATAAACGCCTGGTAGCCAGGATCAGTTATCAGAGCTGCTGGCGCCATATGTATCATTAACACAGGTTTAACATTATCTGTCTGCAGGTCTAACAACTGTTTGTTTGTTATCAAGGACTCAAGATAATCTTCTGTAGGACAATCCAACACTGAAAAATAAGAAACCAAACTCTGTCATTGTACCAAAATGTGTAATGGTTCAAAATTAATACTTGTTTTTAACTAAATCAAAAAAATTTGCCTGATGAAGAGTATTATATTACGCGAAACCTAGTTGCCAATAAAATCTTGAACCTTAACCAGGTGTTGTACGTGTGCTCCTCAGCTTTATTATCTTATTATTTTATAAATCAAATTAAGAATGAAAGCTATTTTATAAAAGATATTCTTAACATTTTTTCCTGTTTATTTCTTCACTCTTTATAAAATTGTAACAACATTATCTTTAATTCTTATGTAGAAATTGTGCAATACTTGAGATTAACAACTACCTACACCTTCCTACCTACTATGGGTCCTGCAGCAGTTTTATAATTAGTCATTACATCTTTAGGATGAATCTGAAATAAAATGAACAGTCACATATCTCTATTGCAGATGCTGCACTTTTTTTAAAAAAAAGTTTGGAATACATTAAAATTTGTAACAATTCATCAATAAATCATTTTTTCTGCATGTGTGAAATTTTAAATATTAGTTATACTTTAAAGGTCATATGGCGACTTTCCAATTTTACTTAAGCAGGAATAAGACCTCAGGTGCCCGTCCCTGCATTATTTCAGGCACAAGCAGAAACCTAAACAGAACCACAAATGGTTAGTAAGCTAGTTGAATAACTTTCTTGCAAGATTCGCACTCACAGCAGGATTTTACATGACACGATTTTCTGTGTTTGTTTGTTTGTTTGATTGCGTTTTACTTCACAATGACACAGTACAGGTCATATGGCAATGTTCCAGTTTTTATTGGTGAAGGAAGACCTCAGAAGCCCTTCTGTATATTAATTCAGGCATGAACGGGCACATGAGTAGCACCACATACATTCCATAAGCTAGCTGGATAGCTTCCTCGCATGAGAGAATCTAGAGTCCCTGGTGGTATTTAAACTCACAGCGGTACACAAAAATGTTCAAGCAGTCCGACAGATTATTCATCAAGTCTGCACCATAGAAAACAAGAAACATTTTGATTAATTTCTTAAATATGTATCCTTGGTTGCCGTATGAAAACAATTTGATATTTTGTGGTATTTCCTTGTCAATCAAATCAGTAGCCTAATTTCTGTGACCCATTTTAAAGACAGTTGCAGCTTAAAGCAAATATATACTCATACTTTCAGAGTTTTACATCACTAAGGAGTAATAAAAAGATAATTTCATAATTTCTTACAACTCGTCCATCTTCTAGTGTCACACTTTTACCACTCACAAGCTGTTTTATCCATGGACCACTGTAAAGAATAATATAATTCTGTGATATTTAAATCCACTTAACAAGTTTTTTTTAGATTACTGTTCTCCAAAATACTATAAAATTCTCCTCAATAGAGACCTTTAGGATATTATATAAGAGTTCAGAAAGTTGAAAGGTGAGTAGTGGAGAGAGACTTAATAAAAGGTTCAACTTGACACTTAAAATTTTTTCCATCAAAATGGCTGGGCTTTTAGAACTTCACTTACTAGAAGCCGAAAGTGATTAGTGTTTTCCGCTAGTAAATTTATATTCTCATAACTAATGCAATCACAGATTGCAATTCAAATATCTGTTTGTAAGGTTGAATGTATATCATTATTAATCAATAATAGCAACCAATTATTTCCCCATAAAAAAGCAAACTAATGTGGTAAAACAAATGGAAATGATAGCCCTTAAACCATTCACCTGAGGGACATTCAAATTAAAAGAGTGATATACTACAAATGAGCCGCGTCATGACATAACCAACATAGTGCGTTTGCGACCAGCATGGATCCAGACCAGCCTGCCAACCGCGCAGTCTGATCAGGATCCATGCTGTTCGCTTACAAACACTATAACAAGTAGAGAAACTGATAGCAAACAGCATGGATCCTGATCAGACTGCGCGGATGCGCAGGCTGGTCTGGATCCATGCATTATGTTGGTTTTGTCATGACACAGCTCAAATTTCAGTTATAAAGTCATTCTCGTATAATCCTCAACATGTTGAATTTGTGTGATAGAGGTGTACAGCTTACATTTTTGTGGCTGTCCTATATCAATTTTGAGGACATCGTAACAGAAGCTATTTAGCCAACAGTATAGAGTCTGGTCAGACTGCAAGGAAGTGCTGACTGGCCCGGCTCTTTTACTGTAGGCTAAGGCTGATTTACCTTCACTTCCAGCAGGTTAAGGGACTTAGTTATCAAAACACAAAATAACAAGATTTACTTACCTGCTAATGTTTAGCTTTAACATCTTACTAATATCAACATTGGTTGAAAGATTTGCCAGCTGTAGAAAAGAATATGTGAAAAATATAAAAAATATTTGCATTTAAGGGCAAAACAGTTGATCAGTAGAATTAGGAATACCTTAACTCCTTACCAAAATGACTTTAAGAAAAATATCTAACAATTTTGTATTCTCACAATCATTGCCTGAACAATGTCAAAACAAATTATCATTATCCAACATGAAATTATCAAATTATGTATACAATGTCATAATTCAATAAACAAATTCATTTGACATGTCATTACCTTATTATCAAATTTATATGAACAATGTCATAATCTAATTATCATATTCATATGAACAATGTTATAATCTAATTATCATACTCATATGAACAATGTTATAATCTAATTATCATATTCATATGAACAATGTCATAATCTAATTATCATATTCATATGAACAATGTCATAATCTAATTATCATATTCATATGAACAATGTTATAATCTAATTATCATATTCATATGAACAATGTCATAATCTAATTATCATATTCATATGAACAATGTCATGAGCTAATAATCTTATTCATATGAACAATGTCATAATCTAATTATCATACTCATATGAACAATGTCATAATCTAATAATCATATTCATATGAACAATGTCATAATCTAACAAGCAATTATCATAGTATTGCAAGCAATCCATAAGTCCCCTACCGGTTAGAATCCCAGCAACATTCTGATGAGCCATTGGCCATTCAATTTTACCAGTGAATGAATGACATGAATGAACTTAAATCTTTTGAGTTTTAAGTTTGTCTATATCACAGTAATGTGTTAAGTTTCCCAACCTAGTAAGGAAATTATGTTTATACAACAGATAATCAAAAGGTCCAATTTTCTCAGGATGAATAAGAATAACTTATGTTTCAACTTTTCTCTATTTTAAGTAAATTTGTTGGAAAAAATCTTTAAAAGTGATCTCAGGAAACAGTTTTTATGAACAGACAGACAGACATACATACAGACAGACTGAAGGAGACTCTTAAGGAATTTTTTCAAACATCCCTGTTACCAAAATATAACATATTTTAATGCAAAATTCTTAAAGAGAAGATAATTCTTGAAATAAGGATGCTAGATTTCTGAACATTGTATTATATGATGTGAGTTTTACTTTAAGTTTAAAGATATCATTTATGGTCACAAAGAAGATAAGTAAAAAAAAAATAGCAATTTTCAAATATAGCATTAACTTTAATGTTTAGTAAGTAACAAAGATGAAAATTAAAAAAGAAATATAATGTAGGAGTTGATAATGAATGTTTATTTTGAATTTGAAGAAAATCCATGAAGAAAAAATTAGAAAGTTAAAGAATGAATAAGAAAAATTCAAAGTTTAAGGAGGAGATAATTCTGGAAATATGGATTCTAGATTTATAAACCTTGTCATATTATTATGATGTGGGATTTAAAAGTAAATCCTATAAGGACTGAAGAAGTTGGAGTAAAAAATACCAATTTCTCGAAAAAAATCTAAGTTTAAGGGGGACATAATTCCGGAAATAGTCTTGCTAGAGTGTTTAACCTTCTCAAAAATGTTGAGTGATAATAAGAAACATATATATGAAGTTTGAAGTAGAAACATTGAGAAATAAAGAAGTTATTTAAAAAAGACAACATTTTTTTCATAAAAATTCTAAGTTCAAGGGAGGTAATTCTGAAAAGTTTTGTGCTAGAGTTGTAATCCTTGTCACATATGATGTGGTTGATGACCAGAAACTTATATTTAAAGTTTGAAGAGAACATCTTAAAAAATGAAGAACTTATAGTGAAAAAGCTTAAAAATTTAAATCAGAAATCTTGAAATTCAGTTTTTTTGTTGCCATAGCAACCAGAATTTTCAACATAGGAAGAAAAGAAAAAGATGTGCATAATCTCAAGACTGCCATCTACCCATATTTCAAGTTTCATAAAGATATTTTCAGTACTTTTTGAGTTATCACTGAAATTCCAGGCTGTCAACCAGGTCTTATCCAAAATAAAGGAGGAATATAGGAATATTTTAGCTGGAAATATAGGAGTTTTTGGACCATTTTGAGGCAAAAAATAGGAGTTTTCAACTTTAATTGTTTAACTTACAATACCAATGCTTATATAAATGTAAATTATTCTTACCTTTACACATACTGTTTCTACAATAAAATGTCTACTAGGGTTTCTTAATCAGACAAAAATCATAATTGATCATCGAAAATAATCGAACATTCTTTTTCAATCATTGATTATATAATCGAAATATTTACAATAACAAAGTAAATATGTACAATGTGCATATCATACTTTAATATTTATAAGAATTCCATTCATATTCTATATTTTGTGTAACTACCACTTAATTAACTGAAATAAACTAGTTACTCATGCCATTTCATCTTTGAGTAAAATATTTAAATCAAATAAATTCATTACATCTATGAAATTATTATGTCTCAATTCGAATAAAGGAATGAATAAACTATGTATGGGAACAAGAGAAGTTGGTCATTTCTTAACAAAACTGCCAGTTTTTTTTTAATGACACTATATATTGATATTGTAACCATCTGTAGTTTGTAGAATTTTATACACAACATTTCTTCTTTGTTTGAAGTCAAAACATGTTTATTTCATATTTACAAATAGACTGTGAATCAATTTTCTAATGTCAAATTGGAGCATAGTAAGTCTTTAAACTAGAATGCCTCACTGTCAGTTATTAACCTCATGGTCACCAGTATGCTTTCCCATTCATTTTAATGAAAATTATTGGGTCAATCAAAGCTGGCTTTAATTTAAAGTGTTGTTATAATACAGTGAGTCACTTAAGTAACAGCAAGAAGATAAATTACCGATAATCGATTATTGAACTTTGTATTTGATCATCGCCGATCGGTCCTATAAACGATCAATTATACTCGATCATCAATTAATCCCTAATGTCTACCGTATAAGTGAAGGAAACTATTAGCTTTGAACCACAGCATCAGCATCCTGGCAGAAAGTTACAGCAATGCATGACCATCATCTGAATGGTCACCTGAAATAAAGTTTGACATACTGATGCACTGCTTTTCATGGTGACCATGCAGATGACTATGAGGAGCACAGCAGCCTTGAGCATAGTAATGTGATGCTGATGCAGGCATTGACATTCTCTTACCTGTAAAATACAAAAGGCCAAAAGCAGTACCAAAATTTAAATCTCTTTGAATTCCTCGGCAATATATTTTTTAAAAAATATAGGAAAAATATTCAAAATATAGGAGAATATAGGAAAAATAGGAGGTTTTTTAAAATATAGGATTCCGACCCAAAATATAGGAGTTTTATAGGAATATAGGAATTGGTTGACAGCCTGAAATTCTAAGTTCAAGGGAGGTAATTTTGATAATTTTTGTGCTAGAAATGTAAACCTTGTCACATATGATGTGGTTGATGACCAGAAACTTATATTTAAAGTTTGAAGTTAACACCTTAAGAAATAAGAACTTATAGTGAAAAAGCTTAAAAATTTAAATCAGAAACCTTGAAATTCAGTTTTTTTTTGTTGCCATAGCAACCAGAATTTTCAACATAGGCAGAAAAGAAAAAGATGTGCATAATCTCCAGACTGACATCTACTCATATTTCAAGTTTCATAAAAATATTTTCAGTACTTTTTGAGTTATCACTGGATCCAGTTTATTTGTTAAATTTGCGATATTTTCAGACTATTTGTTGCCATAGCAACCAGAATTTTCAAAATAGAAAGAAAAGTAAAACACATGCCTAATCTCCATACTGCCATCTATCTATATATCAAGTTTCATAAAATATTTTCAGTACTTTTTGAGTTATCACTGGATCCAGTTTATTTGTTAAATTTGCGATATTTTCAGACTATTTGTTGCCATAGCAACCAGAATTTTCAAAATAGAAAGAAAAGTAAAACACATGCCTAATCTCCATACTGCCATCTATCTATATATCAAGTTTCATAAAATATTTTCAGTACTTTTTGTGTTATTGCGGGATCCAGTTTTGTGGACGGACAGACTGACAGACAGATGGACGGAGGGTAAACCTAAAGTCCCCTCCGGTTAAACCGGTAGGGAACTAATAATCATATTCATATGAACAATGTCATGAACAATGTCATAATACTATTATCATATTTGTTTGCAAAACCATGTCATAATTATCTTTTGGAACAATGTCATAATCTAATTACCATATTCATATGAAGAATAATAACCTAATTATCCTATTTATATGAACAATGTCATAATACTATTATCATATTTGTTTGCAAAATCATGTCATAATTATCTATTGGAAAAGGTATAAAAAACACAGCTACACATGGTGTGAACACTTGTCTGTTAACATAACCACTTTTGACAGTTAAAAAGGGGCATAGCTCAAAAATATAGCTTTCAGAATTATGACCCTTGTCACTGCACCTTATCAAGATAAGCAAGTTTTACATGTATTATACTGATAACTTTCAAAATGTTTGCATAAAAGGCTACATTATGATTAAAAGTTTAATGAATGAAAATAATATTTCATAACTAAATGGAATTATCAACAGGAATACATTCTGTCTTATGTAAATTTTGCTTCTTTAGGAGGAGCAAGTAAATAAAATGTAACAAAATTCGAGAAATTTTACATGACATCATGAAGAAGAACACATGACGCTATGTGGCAAAACAAGTAAAAATGACTTAAAATCACTAAAAAAAATGAAATAAATAGAAACTTTGTTTGTTTTACATGCAAGATAGAAATATATTTCACTCATGAACACCAGCTTTGCCACTCATAAAAATATTACTGGTGTTCGTCACTCGTAAAAATATTACAACTTGTGTCCACTGAGTGAAATATGTTCTGATCTTACATGCAAAAAACCAACAAAATATTCTCTATATAACATCTTGTTGTTTTTTTCTTAGAAAAAGACAAGCTAACAATATCTACAGTATTGGTATATGATTTACTTACCTTTATTATATAGCACATCACCGTTTTCTTCCCGTTTAATGCAGTTTCATAAATCCCATTTGATCCTACATAGGAAGTACATGAAAAGAATTGTGAAAAAAGTTACAAATTACCACCTAAAAATACATTCTAGAAACACAAGACAATATTTCCCTCTAAAAAAGATTGACCTCTCTAAACCATAACAATGTACAGAATAATGAAAACTAGAACTATCACTAAATGTGATTAATACCCCCACAAGACTGCGTCGGAAATGAGGATGTTACTAGTAACAGAATACCTTGTAAAAGAATTGAAATATAGAGTTATGGTTGTGGGCAATTACAGATAGTTGTGGTTCTTATATGTTGCATTTCCTTTCAATGTGGTTGGCCATTGATGAAGTTTAATTGAATTACTCTGTTATAAGTCCAGAAATACAAAGAAAAGGAACAAAGGGCAATAACTCCATAAATACTGAAGATAGAATTATCGTTCTTGTGCACTGCACTTCCTCTTATTGTGCTTGGCCATTGTATGAAGTTGTTTTGAATTCCAACCAGTACGTTTTAAGTTATGCTCCTGACAAGGAAAAGTATCAAAGGGCAGTAACTCTGTATTTTGTCAAAATGGAGTTATGGCTCTTGTGCACTGCACTTCCTTTTAATGTCCTTGACAACTGTATGAAGTTGTATTGAATTCCAAACAGTAGTTTTCAAGTTATGCCCCGGACAAGGAAAAGTAACAAAGGGCAATAACTCTGTAATTAGTCAAGATGTAGTTATGGTTCTTGTGCACTGCACTTTCTCTCAATGTGCTTGACCATTGTATGAAGTTATATTGAATTCCAACCATTAGTCTTCAAGTTATGAACCGGACAAAAAAGGCAATGGAAAAGTAACAAAGGACAATAACTCTGTAATTACTTTAGATAGAGTTATGGTTCTTGTGCACTGCACTTCCCCTTATTGTGTTTGACAATTGTATGAAGTTGTTTTGAATTCCAACCATTAGTCTTCCAGTTATGGTCCGGACAAAAAAATCAATGGAAAAGTAACAAAGGGCAATAACTCTGTAATTACTTTTGATAGAGTTATGGTTCTTGTGCACTGCACTTCCCCTTATTGTGTATGACAATTGTATGAAGTTGTTTTGAATTCCAACCAGTAGTTTTCAAGTTATGCCCCGGACAAGGAAAAGTAACAAACGGCAATAACTCTGTAATTAGTCAAGATAGAGTTATGGTTCTTGTGCACTGCACTTCCTCTCAATGTGCTTGACCATTGTATGTAGTTATATTGAATTCAAACTATTAGTCTTCAAGTTATGGTCCGGACAAAAAAAAAGTAATGGAAAAGTAACAAAGGGCAATAACTCTGTAATTACTTTAGATAGAGTTATGGTTCTTGTGCACTGCACTTCCCCTTAATGTGTTTGACAATTGTATGAAGTTGTTTTGAATTCCAACCAGTAGTTATGCCCGGACAAGGAAAAGTAACAAAGGGCAATAACTCTGTAATTAGTCAAGATAGAGTTATGGTTCTTGTGCACTGCACTTCCTCTCAATGTGCTTGACCATTGTATGTAGCTATATCGAATTACAACCATTAGTCTTCAAGTTATGCTCCGGACAAGGAAAATGCAACGGACGTCTGGACCGACCGACCAACCACCGGGTGACTCCTATATACCCCCCCAAACTTCGTTTTTGGGGGTATAATGAATGTTTAATGACACAATACATGATGTCAGATATCCGAGACTTCAACAAACCAAATAACATCAAGAAAAAAAAATCAATTTCCAATCAATGAGTTTCAACAAATATCTATATTGATTTTCTTTCTATTCAGCATGTTAGAATAGAAAAGGAAATCATTTTTTTTATCATACATAATCGCCCTTCAATTCATTCTTGTCTTACAATCTCTATTCACCCATGATTTATGTATGTGCTCACCTAAACTCAGTCTCTACAGTATTCTACAAGAACACACAAAGTTTATTTTTTTCTTCCAAAATTAAGCTTCATGCAGATCTCAATTTTTAGTTGGCAAGTATAACAAAAATTGTTTAAAGCACATGTTCTTATATCTTAGTTTTAACAAAGGATATTGACTTGAGCAAAATATTGACAAAATATTCTCAAAATAACTTAAAAATCCACAACAAGAGAGCCAACAACATAATTTCCTTGTAAAAACATATTCAAATTTCATATATGACCTTGATGGTTAAGGTCATTTAAAGGTCAAGGTCATATTTGAATTAATTACCTAGTCAATTCTGTCTAAGGTTTTTTTTGTTCAAGAATTAATCAAATCCATAAATAAATAAAGTTATGACAATTTACGCAAATTTTAATAATTTGACCTTGACGTTAAAGGTTAAAGTCATATAAGATTAATGCAACGGGGTTTTATCATAAGGGTTTTTTTGTCCAAGTATAAATCAAAGCTGTCAAAGAATAATAAAGTAATGACATTTCAATCTAAGCTAAATTCAATATCTGACCTTGACATACAAGGTCATTTATAGATCAATAAGAATTACTTAACATGTCAGTTATATTTTGAGTGTTCTCTTGTCTTAGTTTAATGGGAATCTATAATAAATAACAAGTAATGACCTGTGTAGAAAAATTCACTTATCTGACCTTCAGTGTCAAGGTCAAAAAAGGTCATGGTCAAGTTAATTACATCATCTTTAATATCTTGTTCCAAGGATTATGGTGCAAAAGTATGAAGGTAATCCATTCAATAATTACAATTATAGCCAATTATAGTAAAAAACTGAAATTCCAATAATTTGACCTTCAAGTTCATTTATAGGTCAAGGTCAAATTGAGATTGATCTTCTTTAAGACATTATCCTTAAGGTAGTTGTGCTCAATTATGAAGACAATCCATTCATTAATAACAATGTTAAGCCAATTTTAGCAAATATCAAGTAAAATTCTTTGAACTGACGATCAATGAAAAGGTCACGGATTAGTGCAGGTAAAAATCAATTTAGTATGATCTTGAAGGTCTTGTCCAAAAGGATTTTTGATTCCAAGTATGAAGTAAATCCATTCATAACTAACAAAGTTATAGCCAATCATAGCAAAAGTCAAGTAAAACTTAATGGAACCATTTTAACAACATGGGGACAACCCAAGGATCATTCCTATAAAGTTTGGTTACTGTGCAGTCATTGGTTTCAGAGGAGATCTTGTTTAAAGTAATTATTGACGACACACCACGATGCACGACGGACATTGGGTGGTCACAATAGCTCACCATGAGCACGTTGCGCTCAGGTGTGCTAAAAATAATGGCTACTGTTGAAGTTGGTTGACTTCAATGGCAATGTGTACGTAGCATTAACTGGAAATTTCTCTTAAAAAAAAGCTGAGCTAATTAAAACTATGAAATACCTTCAATTTCATTAAAAACTTTCTTCTTAAATGCCCAGCTATCATAAAGCTGTGGTGTCTTTCCATCACATGCAGCATGAAGTAGTTCAACATATTCAACAGTTAATTGATCATCTTTAAACTTTACATCTTTTATACCACGCTGCTCTGTAACAAAGAACCTTCATAAAACAACACATTAAATTCTTATATCTTAGGCTTAAAGCCGCACGCCTCCAGATTCATGTTTATTTTCATAAAAATTTTGGAAATGTATTTAAAAGTAAAATAATTAAGGTGAACAAATAAAGTAATTTACATATTACAATCCAAGAAAAATCCAACATATGCAAAAACAGCCCTAACTAACGCAGTAGAAATATGGTGATAAAATACTGCAAAATCGGTCATAAACCGCTTAAAACATGTAAAATATAACTTGGATTTAGAATGATTTTACCATTCTTAAAAATTTAGTACATTTTTCTCAATATTGATTTTCTTGAAATATTTTGGCTCATCTTGAGGTGTGCTGCTTTAATATTCTTGTATACTTTTTTCTATTGTTATGAAGGTGAACAAGAGCACCATAAAGTGGGGAAGGCAAAGGGGAATATACACGGAATGCAAATTTGTTTACGTAATCAAAAATAATCAGAGATTCTTTCAATAAACTTGTCTAGAACGTATTTTATATTCATCATAATTATGATACTAAGTGACCACCATGTGATCAAAAGTGTAAGATTATTTTATATAAATTTTGTTCAGATCTAATTCATTGATACATGCCAAGTTACTAAGCCACTAGGCGACTTAGAAGAGACAATCAAAATGCTGTGTTTACAAATTATTTTCTTTTTTATTACTTCCCTTTATTTAATCAGACAATTCACCTTATCTTCATGTTTTGTACAAAAACGTAATAATTCCCCCTCCCCCCCCAAAAAAAAAACAAAGCAGAGCCATGGGGCATGGTCTATATTGACCCCAGGAGCATGATTTATATAACTATTGCAGAAGTCCATATGGCAATGCTTCATGCCAAACATTAAATATTTTCAGGTGAACTCCTATTTATTCTTATTAAAATTATAACTATTTTTGTTGACCGATAAAATTTCCCATTTCCTTCCCTACCTGACAACATCATTGAGTTTTGATCAGAGCTGTTTTAATGTAATTTTAGCATAATAATGACCGACCTGTGATTAATTTGTGAAAATATTTCTATGTAAATAACCCATAATTTTCAGTAAACTTACCACAAGTAGGAAAAAAATTCCGTTTCTTATCTGAGGCAATCACCAGCATAGCCTTGACTTTTTCCTGTAGAAAAGAAAACACAATAATTAATAACATACAGCCATTTAATCACTAGCTCACAAAAAAAATTCAAATTTTTGTTAAATATCAGCAGCAATAGATTAAATGTCTTTTTTTTTAAAAGCTGATTTTTTACTGTTGCACCAACATTGTAAAGGCTGTATTGTGACTTTCCAGCTTTAGTGGTGGAGGAAGACCTCAAGTGCTCCTCCGTACATTATCACCTGCAGGCACCTTACTAGAGCTACCGTCTTTCCAAGCTAGCTTGATAGCTAGTTTCCCTGCATGAAAGAAGCCAAAGTCTGTAGCAGGACTCGCACCCAGAGCCATGAAGGGATCAACTGAGCCGCGTCACGACAAAACCAACATAATGGGTTTGCGACCAGCATGGATCCAGACCAGCCTGCGCATCCGCACAGTCTGATCAGGATCCATGCTGTTCGCTATCAGTTCCTCTACTTGTTATAGGGTTTGTAAGCGAACAGCATTGATCCTGATCAGACTGCGCGGATGTGCAGGCTGGTCTGGATCCATGCTGGTCGCAAACCCATTATGTTGGTTTTGTCGTGACGCAGCTCAACTATGTTCAAATCAAGACTACAACTTTTAATAAAGGAGATAAATACTCCCTAGCCAGTGCTTTAATGCAGAATGGCATTCGGAACATCCTCCGCTATCATAATAACCTCCGATTGAATACGTATTGAAAGTAGTTCAACCACATGGATTTAGATGTAAACAAAGACAGAGGGTGTAATTTTTAATAATGTATAACAATTGTATGTATGTATTTGACATCCACAAGAAAATTATTTTGTAGCGTCGCTATTTCCTCTACTTGTTACTAGGGTTTGTACGCGACACAGCATTGATTCCTGCATCAGACTGCGCGCATGCGTAATTGATGTACAATTATAACTAAATCCAACAGGTAGACATTTTGTACTTTAGGTTTCTACAACCAAAATAATAAGAATATAAATAATGTACTGTACTGTTTACTGTTATATCTGTAAATTTACTTAATAATAATACAGGCGGACTTTTATTTGATATATTGGTATAAATTTAGTCTTCAACTACTAGCAATAAATTACTTAACTATTCATTTGTTCTAAGTTTCTTAGCGTTAGACTGAAATACCATACTAATTCTGTGTATTCTTACTATTGTGTTTGAGGTCCTTGCCCGAAGACTGACAGAAAGGGCCAAAAGGTTGCGATTGGCAGAATGGAGGGCAAGTATTTCTTTATTTTCATTTTTATATATTTTTTGAAGTATTAAAGTTGTAAACCAATTATCTGTTCATGGTTTGCATATAAAAATAAATAAGGAAGTTGTCATGAGCGGGAATTAATATATATAGAAATGTCTCAAGAAAAAAGTGAGCTTCATGCGCAGTTGGGATTCCAACAGAGCCAGGATCTTTGGATTGACTGTCTGGTAGGATCATCCATTCATTACCATAGTCATGAGGGATTTTTAACTGTCCATAGATCTTTCAGATTAATGTAATTAATGCATAGAATATACTTGCCACAAATGATGGTCCATGACAACGAAGCACTTCTTTAGTGGGATTCGTAGACATAGAAGAATGAATGAAAAAAGCTGAAAATGTAAAATTATATCGGCATTTTACTTACAACCAGTCACATATATCCTTTTGGTTAAAAAAATGTTCACAAACTTTAAACCTGTTTCTGATGTGTTGTACTTCTTTTTCTTCATTACAAGTGTAGTTTTGAATTGTTTCTTTGGCAGGGAATTAAAAATGAGGATTTTATGTGTGAACTAAGTTTTTCCTCGAGGAACTTGATTAACTTCTACAAATACAAATGGAGATCATTTAACCTAAAAATGATATTTTTTATTTGGGTTTTATGTTGCAGCAACACAGTAAAGGTCATATGGTGACTTTCCAGCTTTACTGGTGGAGGAAGACCCTAGGTGCCCCTCTGTCCATTATTTCAGGCACAATCAGGCACTTGAGAAGAACCACCCATGTCCAGAAAGCTCGCTAGATAGCTTTCTCACATGAGAGAATCTGAAGAAGCTCGAACCTACAGCAGTAAGAGGAAGTGGTTTAAAATCCAAAACCTTAATCACTTGGCCACGGATGCCCTATGTTAGTTAAATTGCTTTCAGAAATAATAGGACCTTTTATCTGGATAAAGACTAATCAATTTTAATAAGTACCAATTTAATATGACTTCATTAAAATGCGCAATCTGCAAAAAATATGTGCAAATCGCGCAAATGCAACACTGCAGGTGTGTAATTAAACAAGAGGGCCATGATGGCCCTAGATCGCTCACCTGAATTATCAAACTCATCCAAACAATTACCTAGACAAGCATTCTGACCAAGTCTCATGACAGGTGAGTCAAAAATGTGACCACTACAGTGTTAACAAGGATTATCCATATTTGAGCAGTGCGACCTAGTTTTTTACCCAGGTGACACATATTCAAACTTGACCTAGAAATCATCAAAACAAACTTTCAGACCAAATTTCCAGGATACTTGGATCAAAACAGTAGCAACTAGAGTGTTAACAAGATTTTTCTATTTTTAGCTCTGCGTGACCTAGTTTCACATGCGATTTCGAACTCATCCAAGCAAATTACCTAGACAAGCATTCTGACCAAGTTTGATGATAATGGAGTCGAAAATGTGACCACTAGAATGTTAACAAAGGTTTTTCCGATATTTTTGGGCGGTGTGACCTAGTTTTTCATCCAAGATGACCCATGTTCGATCTTGACTTAGAAATCATCAAAAACAAACTTTCAGACCAATTAACAGAATATTTGGAATCACAACAGTAGCCACTAGAGTGTTAACAAGATTTTTCTATTTTAGCTCCTGTGACCTAGTTTTTCATCCGAGATGTCCCATGTTCGATTTATTCCCAGCAATGACCTAGACAAGTTTCCTGACCAAGTTTGATGACAATTGAGTCAAAATTGTGACCACTAGAGGTGTTAACAAGGTTTTTCTATTTTTAGCTCCTGTGACCTAGTTTTTCATCCGAGATGACCCGATGTTCGAACTCATCGAGTTATTAACCTAGACAAGCATCTTGATCAAGTTTGATGATGATTGATGCAAAAATGTGACCGCTAAAGTTGTTAACAAGGTTTTTCTATTTTTGCTCCGTGACCTACTTTTTCATCCGAGGATGACCCATGTTCGAACTCATCCAAGCTATCAACTAGATAAGATCCTGACCAAGTTTTGATGATGATTGATGCAAAAAATGTGACCGCTAGAGTGTTAACAAGGTTTTTCTATTTATAGCTCCGTGACCTAGTTTTTCATCCGAGATGACCATGTTCGAAACTCATCCAAGCAATTGACTAGACAAGCATTCTGACCAAGTTTGATGCATGATTGGCTTCAAAAATGTGACCACTAGAGTGTTCACAAGGTTTTTCTATTTATAGCTCCTGTGACCTACTTTTTCATCCGAGATGACCCCCATGTTCGAACTCATCCGAGCTATCACCTAGACAAACATCCTGACCAAGTTTTTGATTAAGATTGGGTCAAAAATGTGACCTCTAGAGTGTTCACAAGGTTTTTCTATTTTTAGCTCTTGTGACCTAGTTTTTCATCGAGATAACCCGATGTTCGAACTCATCCGAGCTTTCAACTAGATAAGCATCCTGACCAAGTTTGATGATGATTGAGGCAAAAATGCAACCGCTAGAGTGTTCACAAGCAATGTGTGGACGGCCAGACGGACGACGGACGACGGACGACGGACATCACCGATCCTAAAAGGGCTCACCCTGAGCAAGCTCAGGTGAGCTAAAAATAAAACACTTACCAAAAAATG